>NC_134362.1:33207966-33282461 GCF_048569485.1 Anomaloglossus baeobatrachus
AGTCAATAACTCTATACGGCACCTACATATATAACTATTATTTAATTATTTATCCAATCTGTGGGTTTTATTTGATAAGAAGAGACACACCACCTAGAAATGTAAAAACAACAATTGGCTGTCTGCAACCTCTGGATTTTTACAAGTCCCCATTCACTGACAGCAAACAGAGATCTTGAAAATGATGAAGCTTTGAAACTTTCCATTATACAGCAATTAAGCTTTAGGTACAGAAAATTGGACTAGGCCTTGTGTATTACATTTTATAAGGCCATTAATGGGTTAACTCCGCCTTGATTTCTCCAGACTTGGACCTTCTGTAAGAGACTCCGGAATGTTACACTTTCGGCTCTGATTTTGTCACGTGCCTCCATATTACCGCAGATCTTTTCCCATTTCTTGGCAGCGTTTTAAATAAAACATAGAGGACGTGTAAGATGAAATAACGGGGGCTGAGGGTTTCCAGAAAGTCACCGCATGGAAAATAACCAAAAAACAGCACATTTCTTTCCATGAGACAAAACCAAATGTCTGAAAAGGAAAGATTAATGAGAAGTGTGTGTCTTAAAGGGGCAGCGCAAATTTGACTTTAAGGAAATCTTTGCTTTTAGATCATTTTATAGTTTGGATAGACAGGGGGAATACAAATGCATTTCAATAAATGAGACTATCATCAAAAACGTAACTTATTTCAATAATCCATACAAAAAGGGAAACCCATATATTATATACAGTTATTACACCCAGACAGATCTATTCCTATATATTATATAGAGTCATTACACACAGAGGGATCTATTCCTATATATTATATAGAGTCATTACACACAGAGGGATCTATTCCTATATATTATATACAGTTATTACACCCAGACAGATCTATTCCTATATATTATATAGAGTCATTACACACAGAGGGATCTATTCCTATATATTATATACAGTTATTACACCCAGACAGATCTATTCCTATATATTATATAGCGTCATTACACACAGAGGGATCTATTCCTATATATTATATAGAGTCATTACACACAGAGGGATCTATTCCTATATATTATATAGTCATTACGCACAGAGGGATCTATTCCTATATTTTATATAGAGTCATTACGCACAGAGGGATCTATTCCTATATTTTATATAGAGTCATTACACACAGAGGGATCTATTGCTATATATTATATAGAGGCATTACACACAGAGGGATCTATTCCTATATATTATATAGAGTCATTACACACAGAGGGATCTATTCCTATATATTATATAGTCATTACACCCAGAGGGATCTATTCCTATATATTATATAGTCATTACACACAGAGGGATCTATTCTTATATATTATTTAGAGTCTTTACACACAGAGGGATCTATTCTTATATATTATTTAGAGTCATTACACACAGAGGGATCTATTCCTATATATTATATAGAGTCATTACACACAGAGGGATCTATTCCTACATATTATATAGAGTCATTACAAACAGAGGGATCTATTCTTATATATTATTTAGAGTCATTACACACAGAGGGATCTATTCCTATATATCATATAGCGTCATTACACCCAGAGGGATCTATTCCTATATATTATATAGTCATTACACCCAGAGGGATCTATTCCTATATATTATATAGTCATTACACACAGAGGGATCTATTCCTATATATTATATAGAGTCATTACACACAGAGGGATCTATTCCTATATATTATTAGAGTCATTACAAACAGAGGGATCTATTCTTATATATTATTTAGAGTCATTACACACAGAGGGATCTATTCCTATATATTATATAGCGTCATTACACACAGAGGGATCTATTCCTATATATTATATAGAGTCATTACACACAGAGTGATCTATTCCTATATATTATATAGTCATTACACCCAGAGGGATCTATTCCTATATATTATATAGCGTCATTACACACAGAGGGATCTATTCCTATATATTATATAGAGTCATTACACACACAGTGATCTATTCCTATATATTATATAGTCATTACACCCAGAGGGATCTATTCCTATATATTATATAGTCATTACACACAGAGGGATCTATTCCTATATATTATATAGAGTCATTACACACAGAGGGATCTATTCCTACATATTATTTAGAGTCATTACAAACAGAGGGATCTATTCTTATATATTATTTAGAGTCATTACACACAGAGGGATCTATTCCTATATATTATATAGCGTCATTACATACAGAGGGATCTATTCCTATATATTATATAGAGTCATTACACACAGAGTGATCTATTCCTATATATTATATAGTCATTACACACAGAGGGATCTATTCCTATATATTATATAGAGTCATTACACACAGAGTGATCTATTCCTATATATTATATAGTCATTACACCCAGAGGGATCTATTCCTATATATTATATAGTCATTACACACAGAGGGATCTATTCCTATATATTATATATAGTCATTAGACACAGAGGGATCTATTCGTATATATTATATAGAGTCATTACGCACAGAGGGATCTATTCTTATATATTATTTAGAGTCATTACACACAGAGGAATCTATTCCTATATATTATATAGCGTCATTACACACAGAGGGATCTATTCCTATATATTATATAGAGTCATTACACACAGAGTGATCTATTCCTATATATTATATAGTCATTACACACAGAGGGATCTATTCCTATATATTATATAGAGTCATTACACACAGAGTGATCTATTCCTATATATTATATAGTCATTACACCCAGAGGGATCTATTCCTATATATTATATAGTCATTACACACAGAGGGATCTATTCCTATATATTATATAGAGTCATTAGACACAGAGGGATCTATTCGTATATATTATATAGAGTCATTACGCACAGAGGGATCTATTTCACGTGTTTATTTTTGTTAATGTTGATGATTATGGCTTACAGCCAATGAAAACCCAAAAGTCATTATCTCAGAAAATTAGAATAATATATAAGACCCATTGAAAAAATGATTTTAGACTTATAAATGTTGGCGCCTCCTGAAAAGTCTGTACAGGAAATGCTTCAATACTTGGTCGGGGCTCCTTTTGCATGAATTCCTGCATCAATGCGGCGTGGCCTGGAGGCGATCAGCCTGTGGCACTGCTGAGGTGTTATGGAAGCCCGAGTTGCTTTGATAGCAGTCTTCAGCTCGTCTGCATTGTTGGCTCTGGTGTCTCATAGATTCTCTATGGGGTTTAGGTCAGGCGAGTTTGCTGGATAATCAAGCCCAGTAATACTGTGGTTAGTAAACCAGGTATTGGTACTTTTAGCAGTGTGGACAGGGGCCAAGTCCTGCTGGAAAATGAAATGTCCATCTCCAAAAAGCTTGTCGGCAGAGGGAAACATGAAGTGCTCTGAAATTTCCTGGTAGACGGCTGCGCTGACTTTGGTCTTGATAACACACAGTGGAGCTACACCAGCAGATGACATGGCTCCCAAACCATCACTGATTGTGGAGACTTCACACCAGACCTCAGCAGCTTGGATTGTGGCCTCTCCACTCTCCCTCCAGACTCTGGGACCGCGATTTTCAAATGAAATGCAAAATTTACTTTCATCTGAAAACAACACCTTGGTCACTGAGAACAGTCCAGTTCTCTTCTCCTTGGCCCAGGTAAGACGCTTCTGACATTGTCTATGGCTAATGAGTGGCTTGACACAGGGAATGTGACACTTGTATCCCATGTCCTGGATACGTCTGTGTGTGGTGGCTCTTGAAGCACTAACTCCAGTAGCGTCCACTCCTTGTGAATCTCCTATCAAGGCTGTGGTTATCACGGTTGCTTGTGCACCTTTTTCTACCACACTTTTTCCTTCCACTCAACTTTCCAGTAATATGCTTGTATACAGCACTCTGTGAACAGCCAGCTTCTTTAGCAATGACCTTTTGTCGCTTATCCTCCTTGTGGAGTGTGTCAATGACCGCCTTCAGGACATCTGTCAAGTCAGCAGTCTTCCCCATGATTATATAGCCTACTGAACCAGACTAAGAGACCATTTTAAACGCTCAGGAAGCCTTTGCAGGTGTTTTGTGGTCATTATTCTAATTTTCTGAGATAATGACTTTTGGGTTTTCATTGGCTGTAAGCCATAACCATCAACACTAACGGAAATAAACACATGAAATAGATCCCTCTGTGCGTAATGACTCTATAAAATATATAGGAATAGATCCCTCTGTGTGCAATGACTCTATATAATATATAGGAATAGATCCCTCTGTGTGTAATGACTCTATATAATATATAGGAATAGATCCCTCTGTGTGCAATGACTCTATTTAATATATAGGAATAGATCCCTCTGTGTGTAATGACTATATAATATATAGGAATAGATCCCTCTGTGTGTAATGACTATATAATATATAGAAATAGATCTTTCTGTGTGTAATGACTTTATATAATATATAGGAATAGATCCCTCTGTGTGTAATGACTTTATATAATATATAGGAATAGATCCCTTTGTGTGTAATGACTCTATATAATATATAGGACTAGATCCCTCTGTGTGTAATGACTTTATATAATATATAGGAATAAATCCCTCTGTGTGTAATGACTATATAATATATAGGAATATATCCCTCTGTGTGTAATGACTATATAATATATAGGAATAGGCCCCTCTGTGTGTAATGACTCTATATAATATATAGTAATAGATCACTCTGTGTGTAATGACTCTATATAATATATAGGAATAGATCCCTCTGTGTGTAATGACTCTATATAATATATAGGAATAGATCCCTCTGTGTGTAATGACTATATAATATATAGGAATAGATTCCTCTGTGTGTAATGACTCTATATAATATGTTTCACTTTTTGTATTGAATTACTGAAATAAATTCACTTTTTGATGATATTCTAATTTATTGACATGTACCCGTATATATTATTAGAAGCTGTCACTTATTATATAGGGTCGTATGCTCCAGTCCCTACCAGAGCATTTTCCAAAAAATCAAATCTCTGGCAATTGGGCAAAATTGAACCCACGTCTGTTTTCAAAGAGCTATCTGCAGAACTGAAAATGCAGCTTTGGATGTGATTGGAGGATAATGAATGAAAAGCATAAAATTATATCTCTTCATTTTTTGGGAAAAGCAAAACTGCAATTATTGAATTCTTCACCCATGTTGCTCATTATCGTCTTCTGGTAAAGCAGGGTGACCTCCTTACAGGAGCGAGGGTTGGAAAGTTGGGTGACGGCTTCGGTGGGAACATTTTTTATTCTTATTTGCAGAGACCGGTGACTCAGGAGCCGCAGGATCTTCATCACTCTGCTTCCGGCTGCTGCTCTGCAGTATTGTAGTGTGTATAAATTATGGATGAATCCCGGATTCTGAATATTTAAGCTGAATTATTTGTCATCTGTGGCAGAATGTAAATGCCATCAACGATTCACATGACGACTGTAGGAAAATTGACTCTTCACCCACAATTATTATTGTCAATCATTTGCAGAAATATCAGATAATGACCGGTCCACAACAAAAAATAATCAGGAGTCATCAGTGCGATTGTTTCACTTTTCAAACAGTGATATATAAAATCACTTTGTCCTGTTTGCTATTGGTTTCTGTTACTTTATCGTAACATGTTTATGTTTTCTTTAGCTGGACATGGACAATGTCGCAGAAGACAAAGATGACCTCGAAGACCTGCCACCCGGTTATCACAATGAGACAGTAAAAGAAACCAAAGTGGGCAATGCCACTATTGTGACCAAGGAGGAAATCATCAAGGTAATAAAGCCAATGGATACATTGATACAATTTCTATACTGTGTGGAATCTGGACAGTGTGTACAGGGGTCAAGTTTTTCTTGTAACCTATTTGATTTGTATGTTGGACGCTTCTGATATGGATTGGTTCTTACTAAATTACGGTATGTTTGGTTGCAGTAGTTTGGCTCCTGCTCATCTCTGCTGCATTCATTTGAGTCCCTGTGGCTTTAGTTGTAGTAGTTTAGTTTCTGCTGGAATTCATTGTGGCATTTTTGGGTTCTTCTGCAGTAGCTTAGGTCTAGTTGGGTTCTTCTGCAGTAGCTTGGGTTTAGTTGGGTTCTTCTGCAGTAGCTTAGGTCTAGTTGGATTCTTCTGGAGTAGCTTGGGTCTAGTTGGTTTCTTCTGTAGTAGCTTGAGTCTAATTGAGTTCTTCTGCAGTAGCTTGGGTCTAGTTGAGTTCTTCTTTGGTAACTTGGGTGTAGTTGAGTTCTTCTGCAGTAGCTTAGATCTAGTTGGGTTCTTTTTCAGTAACTTGGGTGTAGTTGAGTTCTTCTGCAGTAGCGTCTAGTTGGGTTCTTTTGCAGTAGCTTGGGTCTAGTTGGGTTCTTCTGCAGTAGCTTGAGTCTAGTTGGGTTCTTCTGCAGTAGCTTAGGTTTAGTTGGGTTCTTCTGTAGTAGCTTGGGTGTAGTTGGGTTCTTCTGCAGTACCTTGGGTCTAGTTGGGTTCTTTTGCAGTAGCTTGGGTCTAGTTGGGTTCTTTTGCAGTAGCTTGGGTCTAGTTGGTTGTTTTTGCAGTAGCTTGGGTCTAGTTGGGTTCTTTTGCAGTAGCTTGGGTCTAGTTGGGTTCTTTTGCAGTAGCTTGGGTCTAGTTGGGGTCTTCTGCAGTAGATTGAGCTTAGTTGGGTTCATCCGCAGTAGCTTGGGTTTAGGTGGGTTCTACAGTACCTTGGGTCTAGTTAGGTTCTTCTCCAGTAATTTGGGTCTAGTTGGGTTCTTCTGCAGTAGCTTGGGTCTAGTTGGTTTCTTCTCCAGTAGCTTAGGTCTAGTTGAGTTCTTCTGCAGTAGCTTGGGTGTAGTTGGGTTCTTCTGCAGTAGCTTGGGTCTAGTTGGGTTCTTTTGCAGTAGCTTGGGTCTAGTTGGGTTCTTTTGCAGTTGCTTGGGTCTAGTTGGGTTCTTTTGCAGTAGCTTGGAGATTTAGGTGGATTCTACAGTAGCTTGGGCCTAGTTAGGTTCTTCTCCAGTAATTTGGGTCTAGTTGGGTTCTTCTATAGTAGCTTGGGTCTAGTTGAGTTCTTCAGTAGCTTGGGTCTAGTTGGATTCTTCTGCAGTAGCTTGGGTCTAGTTGAGTTCTTCTGCAGTAGCATAGGTCTAGGAGGGGTCGTCTACAGTAGCCTGAGTCTGGTTGAGTTCCTTTGCAGTAGCTAGGGTCTAGTTGAGTTCTTTTGCAGTAGTTTGGGTCTAGTTGAGTTCTTCTGCAGTAACTAGGGTCTAGTTGGATTTTTCTGCAGCAGCTAGGGTCTAGTTGAATTCTTCTACAGTAGCTTGGGTCTAGTTGGGTTTTCTGCAGTAGTTTAGGTCTACTTGAGTTTTTCTGCAGTAGCTTGGGTCTAGTTGGGTTCTTCTACAGTAAATTGGTTCTAGTTGGGTTCTTCTCCAGTAGCTTGGGTTTAGGTTGGTTCTACAGTAGCTTAGGTCTAGTTGAGTTTTTCTGCAGTAGCTTAGGTGTAGTTGGGTTCTTCTGCAGTAGTTTCGGTATAATTGGGTTCTTATGCAGTAGCTTGGGTCTAGTTGGTTTCTTCTGCAGTAGCTTAGGTCTAGTTGGATTCTTTTGCAGTAGCTTGAGTCTAGTTGGATTTTTCTGCAGTAGCTTGGGTCTAGTTGAGTTCTTCTGCAGTAGCTTAGGTCTAGGAGGGGTCATCTACAATAGCCTGAGTCTGGTTGAGTTCCTTTGCAGTAGCTAGGATCTAGTTGGGTTCTTTTGCAGTAGTTTGGGTCTAGTTTTGTTCTTCTGCAGTAACTAGGGTCTAGTTGGATTTTTCTGCAGTAGCTAGGGTCTAGTTGAATTCTTCTACAGTAGCTTAGGTCTAGTTGGGTTCTTTTGCAGTAGCTTGAGTTTAGTTGGGTTCTTCTATAGTAGCTTGGGTCTAGTTGAGTTCTTCAGTAGCTTGGGTCTAGTTGGATTCTTCTGCAGTAGCTTGGGTCTAGTTGAGTTCTTCTGCAGTAGCTTAGGTCTAGGAGGGGTCATCTACAATAGCCTGAGTCTGGTTGAGTTCCTTTGCAGTAGCTATGGTCTAGTTGGGTTATTTTGCAGTAGTTTGGGTCTAGTTGAGTTCTTCTGCAGTAACTTCGATCAAGGTTGGATTTTTCTGCAGTAGCTAGGGTCTAGTTGAATTCTTCTGCAGTAGCTTGGGTTTAGTTGGGTTTTTCTGCATTATTTTAGGTCTACTTGAGTTTTTCTGCAGTAGCTTGGGTCTAGTTGGGTACTTCTGCAGTTGCTTGGGTTTAGGTGGGTTCTGCAGTAGCTTGGGTCTAGTTAGTTTCTTCTTCAGTAGCTTAGGTCTAGTTGAGTTCTTCTGCAGTAGCTTAGGTGTAGTTGGGTTCTTCTGTAGTAGTTTGGGTCTAATTGGGTTCTTATGCAATAGCTTGGGTCTAGTTGAGTTCTTCTCCAGTAGCTTGGGTCTAGTTTGGCTCTGCAGTAGCTTGGGTCTAGTTAGATTCTCCAGGGGCTTGGGTCTAGTTGGATTCTTTTGCAGTAGTTTGGATCCTACAGGTTGTTTCTACAATAGGTTGGGTCCTAATGGGCACTGTTGCAGCATTTGAATCCTTCTGGACTCCATTGTGGTAGTTTGATTTTTACTGGTTTCTGCTAGGCTCTGTCACAGTAGTTTGAGTCCTACTCAGAGGTGTAACTACAATAGATGTAGGGGTTGCAATTGCTCTGAAGCCTAAATTGCCCAAAAAAGTCGCTTAGACCTATAAGAAAAGACCGATACTAATATAGATTTGCAATAATTGGGGGCCCTGTTGGAGTTTTTGCAGTGGGATCAATGAGCTTCTTGTTGCGCTACTGGTCTTATAAAACTTTGTTGCATTAGTTTGGGTGTCACGCCGGTGACTTGCTCTGGTGGTAAGCGCCACCGTCACTACATCACTATGTCACCGCTCTGCTTTTTCTCAGCCTCAGTTTGCCTCTCTGAGCTGCCTCCTGTAGTTTTTCCAGCTTTGCTGCATCCTCCGCGGCCAGATTCTGCAGAAATTTAATCCCACCGTGTCCAGCAGAGTTTAGCTTCCTTGGCCATCCCTAAATAGCAGGGATTTCATTATACAGGTCCTTACAGTGCTATCCCCCACTCTCTGTACCGCATACACCTGCCTCAGCTGTTGCAGTCTTGGGGACTGCTCTGGGGTAGTACCTGGCGCCTACCTGCAGCCCAGTCTATCTTCACCATCGGAGGCTCTAGTGGCAACATGGTAATCGTTTAGTCTATCCAGCCCGGTTCTTGGCTCTGTGAGTCCCCACCCACAAGTGCTAAATTGGGTCCTTCTGGACATTCCAACAGTAAGTTAGGTTCTAATAAACTCTACTGCAGTCATTTGGGTCTTGCTAGACTTTCTTTTTTAGCTCATTTTTTGCTAACATTGCTGGGGCATTTTAGGCTTTGATACACTTTTTAAGATGCTTCAGCCTCATAGAATTCTGCCGCTGTAGAACAAATGTTACTTTTATGTTTAAACCCCCCTTCTGTGCGCCCCCCCCCCCAAAAAAAAAAAAAAAACAAAACCCCAGAGGTTAATTTTAAAGGGGTGGTTCACCCATTTTTTTTTTTCCCCAATGAGTGTCACTTACCTTTGTATGCATCTTCTGCATTGGCTTCTGTTTCCATTTCTGGCACTGAGCGGCGCTATCCTGCACGCTCAGTGCCTGTCACATGACCCCCTGGAGCTGTGGCCGCCAGCATCCTCTGACGTCCCGGCATTTCCGGGCTCTCAAACTAGACGGGTACGTCACAGGATGCCGGCGCCACTCACACTGATTGACTGGGCTGTGGGCGGTGACTACCGCACGTCACAGCTCAGCATCGAGGGGAGGAGCCGGAGGACGCCAGTGTGGAGTGTGGAGCGGTGAAGGCAGAGTGCGCTCTTACCCTCTGTCAACTGTGGGAGGTATGGGCTCCAGTGTGGAGTACAGGGGGGGTTTCCTCCACTGAAATCCCCCCTGTCACGCAAGTATGTGATCACACTGTCCACCCGCCCGCTGTGCTCAGCTGTCAGGAGAGCGGGCGGTGTCGGCAGTGTGATCATATACTCCCACCAGCAGCACAGGTGACCGGACGCTACATGGGACCTATCTGCTCCACTCTGTCACCTGCACAACAAGTCCCAGAGTGGAGACAGTGACATGCTCTGCTCTGACACATAGTGTGCTGCATGTCACTATCTGTCTCCACTCTGGGACTTGTTGTGCAGGTGACCGGATGATACATGTCACTAACTCCCCACTCGTTGTGCAGGTGAGAGTGTATACAGTTGGTACTATGCAGCAGAAGTCAGAGTGGGGCAGTTAGTGACATGTATCATCCGGTCACCTGCACAACAAGTCCCAGAGTGGAGACAGTTAGTGACATGTAGCATCCGGTCACCTGCACAACAAGTCCCAGAGTGGAGACAGTGACATGCTCTGCTCTGACACATAGTGTGCTGCATGTCACTGTATCCACTCTGGGACTTGTTGTGCAGGTGACCGGATGATACATGTCAATAACTGCCCCACTCTGAGACTTGTTCAGGTGAGAGTGTATACAGTTGGAACAATGCAGCAGAAGTCACAGAGTGGAGCAAGTTAGTGACATGTATCATCCGTTCACCTGCACAACAAGTCCCAGAGTGGATACAGTGAAATGCAGCACACTATGTGTCAGGGCAGAGCATGTCACCAACTTGCTCTGCTCTGTCACCTGCGGTGCTGCATGTCACGTTTTTGCCGCGATTTGGTGCGTTTTTTGCTGCGTTTTTGCTCACTGCGTTTTTAATCAGTGCACAATGCCATTAAAGATTGTTGATGAAAAAAAAAAAAAGGTCTGATGTCATTTCCTTATTCAAAATGTTCATTGTATGCAGGAGAGCAGACAGCAGCTGCAGAACTACAAGGCTCAGCATCCTCCATTCACTAGTGTATGCAGGAGAGCAGACAGCAGCTGCAGAACTACAAGGCTCAGCATCCTCCATTCACTAGTGTATGCAGGAGAGCAGACAGCAGCTGCAGAACTACAAGGCTCAGCATCCTCCATTCACTAGTGTATGCAGGAGAGCAGACAGCAGCTGCAGGACTACAAGGCTCAGCATCCTCCATTCACTAGTGTATGCAGGAGAGCAGACAGCAGCTGCAGACCTACAAGGCTCAGCATCCTCCATTCACTAGTGTATGCAGGAGAGCAGACAGCAGCTGCAGAACTACAAGGCTCAGCATCCTCCATTCACTAGTGTATGCAGGAGAGCAGACAGCAGCTGCAGGACTACAAGGCTCAGCATCCTCCATTCACTAGTGTATGCAGGAGAGCAGACAGAAGCTGCAGAGCTACAAGGCTCAGCATCCTCCATCCAGGACTGTATGCAGTTTTTTACCCAAAAAGAAAAAAAAAAATGACATGGGCTTCGCCATATTTTTGTATTCTAGCCGGGTACAGCAGGCAGGTACAGGCTGCCCCCAACCCCCAGCTGCCTATTTGTACCCGACTGGGAACCAAAAATATAGAGAAGCCCTTTTTTTTTTTAATTATTTCATGAATTTCATGAAATAATTTTAAAAAAAAAAATGACGTGTGCTTCGCCTAATTTTGGTGTCCAGCCGGGTACAACTAGGCAGCTGGGGATTGGAATCCACAGTGAAGGGTGCCCAAGCTTTCTGGGCACCCCACTGCGAATTGCAGTCCGCAGCCACCCCAGAAAATGGCGCTTTCATAGAAGCACCATCTTCTGGCGCTGTATCCAACTCTTCCAGCTGCCTTGATGCCGGGTGGCTAGCTGGGTAATAATGGAGTTAGGGCTAGCTGTATATTATCAGCTAGCCCTAAGCCCGAAATTCATGGTGTCACGCCAATATTAGACATGGCCACCATGAATTTCTAGTAATGATAAAAAAAAAAACACAACACAGAAAAATATTTTTATTAGAAATAAAACACAACACAATTAGTGACTCCATCTTTATTGAAATAAACCCCCCTCCGCAGTAATCCTGGGTTAGGGTCCCGCGCCGTCCAATCCGGATCCAATATCATCTGATTGGTTTGCTGGAAGGCAAAGCGATCAGATGATGTGTCAGGTTAAACTACGTGAATCACATGACATATCAGCTGATTGTATAAAAGCCGATTATACAATCAGATGATGCATCAGTAGAAAAAAAAAATAAATAAATAAATACTCACGTCTGTGCTGATTACCGGCTGCTCCTGCAGCGGAGTCTGATCCTGGCCCATCACTACAGGAGCTGCCGGTAATCAGCTGATGAAGTCCCCTGACGGCAGGATCAGCTGATAGCCGGCCGGGCGACACCGCGAGAATTACGATCAGCTGATGCGTCAGGTGACTGCATCAGGTGATCCCCCGCCAGGTCCTGCAAGCTTCGTACGTGCCCCGGGGAGACTGCACACAGCCAGAGCGGCGGGACCGAGACAGGGGCTGGAAGCAGGCATGGCACCGGGACCCTGCAGACAGGTGAGTATGACATACACACACACATACACACTCACACACACACTGTATATACGCACACACACTGTATATACGCACACACACTGTATATACACACACACACTGTATATACACACACACACTGTATATACGCACATACACTGTATATACGCACACACACTGTATATGCGCACACACACTGTATATACACACACACTGTATATACACACACACACTGTATATACACACACACACTGTATATACGCACACACACTGTATATACACACACTGTATATACGCACACACACTGTATATACACACACACACACTGTATATACGCACACACACTGTATATACACACACACACTGTATATACACACACACACTGTATATACGCGCACACACACTTTCTTCCCCTGGCTGTGTAGAGCTGCTGCTGTCTCTGTGTGATTGCTCTGAGTGCACATCCACTGGGAAGAGGCAGGGAGGAGGGTTTGGTCGGAGAGCAGAGTGGGTGTATTAGACACAGTGGGTGTGTTAGATAAGCTAGACACCGCCCTAGAGCCACAAAGAATTCTGGGACTTGTAGGAACTGAACACAGGAAGTCAGAGGAGAGATTAACCCCATCAGAGCTGGAGCCAGCAATGAGCATGTGCTTCTAGTGCACAATGAAAGGTAATTTTGCTGAAAAAACATAATAGATGTGTTGAGGGGCACATATTAGCAAGATTTATCAGAAAAAAAAAATCAGTTTTGGTAACTGGACAACTTCTTTAAGGTAGGAAATTAAAACTCTTTTCAATACAAGAAGAAAACAAAATATTGAGAGTTAAGATTACAACATAGATTGGATTACAATTTTTTATAAATAATATTTATTTTAGGATTGCAAAATTCTGAATGTTTGTAACACACTTCATTACCATATGTTGCTTCCTTTTCATCCATAGACCGTGCTGCTTCAATTCCCAGCTCATGCAGTTTTCCATAACCACTTAGTACAGATTTTTACACAATAGTCAAATAATGAAACCCAATTTAACAAAAATACCTTGATAATCCACAAAAATAGTCAATCAGGGCTTAGACAAAAAATATAGAACAATAAACATAAGAAAGTCAAAGTCAGCTCATTGACGTCGCATCATTAAGGATCGGCTGCTGGAGACTGGGGCACCTGGAATGATGAGGCTGCACTTTCTCCAGATCTGAATCCCATGAAAACCTAAGGGATGAGCTGAGTCGCCGTTTAACTCTGTACCCCTGAACCTCAATAACTTGAGGGTCGCACTTCAGGAAGAGTGGGATGCCATGCCTCCAGACACAAGAATGTCACTTGTGACCAGCAGGAGGCGTCATTGTGAAGCTGTAATTGATGTTCAAGGCCACGTGACAAGTTATTGAGACATTGACGTTTTTTTTGTGTACTCACACAGCAGAATTCATATATCATACTGTTTGAATATAATGTACAGATCTTTCTGAGCAGCAGATAAAAGGAGCTTCTAAAGACGCATGAAGTTATTTATTGATATAGCACTATATCACAGTATTTGGGAGAGGAAAAAAAGCAAAGTAAGGTAATATAGTATATTACAAAAATTCTTAACTATGCCATGCATAAAAGTGTCCTAGGTAATAGATTGGCACTGGAATAAAATTAGGAATACAATGCAGTGATACAATTAGGAGAGTTGTTTTCCATCTCATTGAACATTGATACTGTTACTTTCTGCAGGGAAAGGACAATAAAACTGGATCCATTTTCATCTCTAAGATTATTGTATCATCGCTGAAAAGTGGGGACAAACCTCTGCACGTAAGTCTGTATATATGTGGCCTGTGGTGCGATACGAGGCTCTCAGCTCTGCGGTGATGATGCACGCTCTTGTAATCTGGCTCTGCTGCACAGTTCTGTCTTTGTGTCTTGGTTTGGCAGGCAATGATTTCTTATGGGTATCAATCATGGTGATGGTTTGGACCTGTCGCTACATGTTGGTGCTGTTCTATGGGTGTAGGTTGGGCAATAACTGACATTACCAGTCAAATTTCAGAACCGGCATTCTTTGAGGATGTAGTTTGGCCGATATACTAGGTCCTACCCATGTATACTGGGTTCTGTCTGACCTCTGCCCATGTATCTGGGTTCTGTCTGACCTATGCCCAAGTATCATGGGTCCTGTCTGACCTCTGCCCATGTATCTTGGGTCCTGTCTGACCTCTGCCCATGTATACTGGGTCCCATCTGACCTCTGCCCATGTATACTGGGTCCTGTCTGACCTCTGTCCATGTATACTAGGTCCTGTCTGACCTCTGCCCATGTATACTGGGTCCTGTCTGACCTCTTCCCATGTATACTGAGTCCTGTGTGACCTCTACCCATGTATACTGGGTCCTGTCTGACCTCTGCCCATGTATACTGGGTCCTGTCTGACTTCCGCCCATGTATACTGGGTCCTGTCTGACCTCCGCCCATGTATACTGGGTACTGTCTGACCTCTTCCCATGTATATTGGGTACTGTCTGACTTTTAGGCCCATGTATACTGGCTCCTGTCTGACTTCTGCCCATGTATACTGGGTCCTGTCTGACTTCCACCCATGTATACTGGGTCCTGTCTGACCTCTGCCCATGTTTACTGGGTCCTGTCTGACTTCCGCCCATGTATACTGGGTCCTGTCTGACCTCCGCCCATGTATACTGGGTACTGTCTGACCTCCGCCCATGTATACTGGGTACTGTCTGAGCTCTGCCCATGTATACTGGGTCCTGTCTGACCTCTGTCCATGTATACTGGGTACTGTCTGACCTCCGCCCATGTATACTGGGTCCTGTCTGACCTCTGCCCATGTATACTGGGTACTGTCTGACCTCTGCTCATGTATTCTGGGTACTGTCTGACCTCTGCCCATGTATACTGGGTACTGTCTGACCTCTTCCCATGTATACTGGGTACGGTCTGACCTCTGCCCATGTATACTGGGTCCTGTCTGACCTCTGTCCATGTATACTGGGTACTGTCTGACCTCCGCCCATGTATACTGGGTACTGTCTGACCTCCGCCCATGTATACTGGGTCCTGACTGACCTTCGCCCATGTATACTTGGTCCTGTCTGACCTCTGCCCATGTATACTGGGTACTGTCTGACCTCTGCTCATGTATTCTGGGTACTTTCTGACCTCTGCCCATGTATACTGGGTACTGTCTGACCTCTGCCCATGTATACTGGGTACGGTCTGACCTCCGCCCATGTATACTGGGTACGGTCTGACCTCCGCCCATGTATACTGGGTACTGTCTGACCTCTGATCATGTATACTGGGTACTGTCTGACCTCCGCCCATGTATACTGGGTACTGTCTGACCTCTGCCCATGTATACTGGGTACGGTCTGACCTCCGCCCATGTATACTGGGTACTGTCTGACCTCTGATCATGTATACTGGGTACTGTCTGACCTCCGCCCATGTATACTGGGTACTGTCTGACCTCTGCCCATGTATACTGGGTACGGTCTGACCTCCGCCCATGTATACTGGGTACTGTCTGACCTCTGATCATGTATACTGGGTACTGTCTGACCTCCGCCCATGTATACTGGGTACTGTCTGACCTCTGACCATGTATACTGGGTACGGTCTGACCTCCGCCCATGTATACTGGGTACTGTCTGTCGTTGGACCCCCTTGATCTGCCCAAAGTCTAGGGGGTGCTTACTGAAAACCTGTTCGTACTCCTGCACTACCCTGTGTACCCCTGCCCTGTGATGTGTAGGGGTATCATCAGTGCCCACATGTAGCTGTTGGTGCCACTCCTTGGTGTCCCCCTGGGGTGGGGAAGTGCTGGTGGTAGGTGGGAGTGTGGGTGGACGGGCTTCCTGGATAGTGTGAGGGTCCAGGGTGAGCAGCTTGGCAATGGTGGCATACCGGGGGAGCCTGACTTCTTCCTCCCCACAGTTCAACACTCTCACAGGCACTCTCCCTTTCTTCACATCTACCACCCCTCGGGGCGGCCACTACAGTGGGCCAGTGCTCGGAAGGCATGGGCTCCATCATCGCAGGGTAGTCACGCCCCTGAGGCCCTACTGCTGCCCTACACCAGATCATCATCTCACTCCTAGGGGGCACAGTCAATGGAGCAACATCCATCACTCGCACTCCACCAATCTCCCCTCCGGTTGAGCTTACATGCTGGCGGTACATCAGGGCGCGGATCTCACGCTGCACAGCCCTCTGCCGGCTCCCCGCCGCCGTGGCGGCTAGCTGCTGCAAAAGGTTCAGCACATCAGCCATGCAGTGTTCCATCACATTGGTTCCCAACACTATTTTCGGGTTATGATCACTAGGCTCATTCATGATCACAATCATACCCTGGTGTTGCAGTTCAGCTTGCCCCACTGTCATAGCCACCTCTTTATACCCCACCTGGGTCAATGGAAGTCCATTAGCGGCAATCAAATTTATACTATTGTCTGGAGGCGCTAGCTCGTCTGTGGCCCAATATCGCTGATACAATGTGTACGGTATGGTCGTTACCTGTGATCCAGTGTCCAAGAGAGCCATCACGGGTATGCCGTCCACAGCCACAGGGATGATAGGGCGGGCCCCGACGTATCGGTCTCGCCAGTCCGGGGGGCCACGGTGTTCTACTCCTGAGGATTGGCCCGGGGCCCCAGGGGTTGCTCGTTTAACGGGCACTGTCGGTAAACATGGCCCGGCTTACGGCACTTGTAGCAGATTGGAGGTCTGCTCCGCGGGTTGTTAGCGCTTCTCTGCTGCATCCAGGGAACATCTTCGGGACTGTCAGCAAGCTGTATCTGCGCTGGGGGCTGAGATCTGGTCAGAGGTTGAAGCGCAGCAAGGATTTTGGCAAGGTCTCCGTCCAGGCGACGGACCTGGGCTGCCAGTTCTTCCACTGTGCTGCTCGAGGCTGCGGGTAGTAAGGAGGTTGGTTTGGCTGGGGTCGCCACAACGGGAGCTGTCTCGACGGGCCACAGGACGGGTTCCAGAGCTTCAGCAGCTGGGGGCTGTAGTGCTTTGATAGCCCGCTCCTTTAACACAGCGAAGTCCACATCAGGGTGTTCCAGGGCCCACAGCCGGAGTTGTTTACGATCCTCAGGGGACCTCATCCCCTGCGCAAATTGCTCCACTAACATCTTATTGCTATCCGCCTCATTAATAGCGTTCACCCGCTTTAGCGTGCGGAGGGCGGCCTGCAGACGTAGAGCATAGTCCCGAATGCTATCCCCAGCTCGTTGCCGGCACTGGTAAAACTGCATCCTCAGCTCAGCTTCAGTCCGGGTCTCGAAGGCAGTCTGTAGCTTCTCGAAGATGGTGGCTACAGAGAGCCGGTCCCCCTCGGCCCAGGTCTCCGCTTCTTGCTCCGCCGCACCGGTTAGCTGGCCTAGCACTATCGCTGCACGTTGCTTATCAGTCAGGGGGTACAGCTCTAGCAACGGGTTAAGCTTTTTCCGGAAGGCCTGTAAGGCATCCGGTTTCCCGTCATACTGCGGTAGCCAGGCAGCTCCGGGCGCATAGGGCAAGGAAAACGGCATGACCTGAGCAAGCGCGGGGGCCGCGGCACCTCCCGCCAGTACGGCCGGGACCTGGGCAGGCCCATTCCCATCCGCGGGTGCCGCTGCGGCTGCGACCACCGCTCCTCCAGCGGCTTCGTCGGGCGCAGACATCTTGTTTCCGTCCCCCTTAGCTCTTTCCGGCCCCTCCTCTCTCGGGGCGGGGTTTTGGCCTTCGCGCCTCTACTGCTCGAGAAGACGCTCGAGCGGGAACTTTTCGCGCCAAAGATGGCGGCTTCTGAAATTTTTCTGCCGGATACCTCCGGCGGTAACAAGGCGCACCTCTACCTGACGGCAGAGCGGTAAGATCCTGTTCGTGACGCCAAGTTGTCGCGGGCGGGGAGGAGGGTGTCAGCACACCGCGCTCACCCCTTCTGCTCGGGTCCGGCAGTTGCTCCTGGTGGCTCGAGCTGCGGGCCGGATCCCGGGGTGTCTCGAGCGACACTCCTCGCCCGTGAGTGAAAAGGGGGGTGTTTGTTGGGATTATAGTTCGTGACGCCACCCACGGTTGTGGTGATGGCACCACCGCTGCTCAGTGTGAGGGTCCCGGGGATGGTGATGGGAGCAGCCAGGTGTTGTGTTGCCCCTCCGTGGGTAGGGGTTGGTGATCCCGGGGCCCGGTGAAGAGATGTGAAGTGTAGGGCCTGGAGGGCGCAGGGACGCGGGGGCAGCGCTATGCCTTGCGGCACTGTGGTACTCACTCAGCCTGAGACACGGACACAGTTTGTACGGTAAACCAACGGCTGGTAGGACGGTCCCACAGACGGTTGCACCTGCACTCCCGGTAGGTGACGGTGACGTCTCTCTTCCTTGCACCTGTTTGACTGATGGTAGCGGTGGATTCCCTCCGGTTACCCGCTCCCCGACTGCAATCTGGGCCGGAGGAGCTCTACACTTTGCCCGCAGGCGCTGGCCCTGGGGAAACTGGTGCCTTGGCGGTGGCAGTGTCTCCCCGGTAATGGTCGGGCTGTTGCCGTCAATCGGGACTTTGTTGCTGGGGGATCTGCGTCCCCTTCACTGACGGATTCGGCAAATTGGGCGACTCCTAGCCTTGCCGGGGTCCGAGAGGCCCCTGCCCTGGTGCTGACTGTCCTTCGGAACACTGCTCCAGACCACCGGGCACACAGCCAACGGGGTCCTTCCAGGAACTTCCAAACGGTCCCCCTCCGGACAGTCACCGCCGTCGCTGACCTTGCTGTTCTAGCCCTACACACAGCTGGGCTATCAGGCTTCTCCTTCTCTCTGCTCTGTCACCACTTCTTGCTTTCCTCCTTTTCCACTTTCCTTTCCTTCACTTTCACTTCTGGTTGTTTCCTCTAGCCCTTCACTGGACTTCACTCTTGCCCTCCCCGGGCTAATCTGCCTGGTAACTTCCTGCCTCCAGAGTTGTGAGCTCCTTGGTGGGCGGAGCCAACCGCCTGGCCCACCCCCTGGTGTGCATCACAGACTCCTGGAGGGAGGCAACAAGGATTTCTGGTTAGCAGGTGTGCCTACCTGGAGTGTGGGGTGTAGTGGTGTTGTTATCTGTGTCCCCTG
This sequence comes from Anomaloglossus baeobatrachus, assembly GCF_048569485.1. Classification (NCBI taxonomy): domain Eukaryota; kingdom Metazoa; phylum Chordata; class Amphibia; order Anura; family Aromobatidae; genus Anomaloglossus; species Anomaloglossus baeobatrachus. Next base: position 33,227,563 of record NC_134362.1, read on the forward strand.
GCTTGCCCAGGGCGACACATGATCATGTATACTGGGTACTGTCTGACCTCTGATCATGTATACTGGGTACTGTCTGACCTCTGCCCATGTATAATGGGTACGGTCTGACCTCCGCCCATATATACTGGGTACTGTCTGACCTCTGATCATGTATACTGGGTACTGTCTGACCTCCGCCCATGTATACTTGGTCCTGTCTGACCTCCGCCCATGTATACTTGGTCCTGTCTGACCTCCGCCCATGTATACTTGGTACTGTCTGACCTGTAATCTTCTGTTGCCTCTGGCTTCAAAACAGGACAAATATTTAGCGATTTCATCACCTAAACCTTTGTTTACATCCACAGCCGTTTTTTAAGACAAGGAATATGAGTGTGGAGGATGAGATAAACCGGCTTTTTGAACAGGAGAGGGTGAATCTGGATAAGTCCCGTGCAATGGCGGCAGACAAGGACTCCAGTGAGGAGAATAAACAGAATAAGCATGACCTGGATTAGGGGGATATAATGGAAACAGGAAGCATGCAAAATCAAACGCTTCACCAATAAATGCAATGAGCGAAATGAAAACTGTCATCCTGATTATATATAGTATTAATGGTATCATTATATTATGGCAACTGATGGGGTTAATTTATACTTAGGATATAAATAAAACAAGTATTCCTAAATTTCTAGTTAAAATCTTGTTGTCACGGGTGTGTCACGCATGACAGACAGTCCTGTAGAAGGTCGCAGTGTTTGGCTACACAAGCTGCTCTCTGATTTTCCCTTCTTTCCTGCTTGGGGTTTATCCCTCTCTCTTTAGGACCCGGCGGAGTTCCTCACCTTTTCAGCTCTTAATCTTCAGATCTTTCCTTTCTGTCTTTAAATACCCTCATTCCACCTTACTCTGTGCTGGTGATAGGTCTAATACCCTTAGTAGTTATATTCTTGTACATAGGGGCAGTATTATAGTAGTCATATTCTTGTACATGGGGCAGTATTATAGTAGTTATATTCTTGTATATAGGAGCAGTATTATAGTAGTTATATTCTTGTACATAGGGGGCAGTATTACAGCAGTTATATTCTTGTACATAAAGACAGTATTATAGCAGTTATGTTCTTGTACATAGGGGACAGTATTATAACAGTTATATTCTTGTACATAGGGGAGCAGTATTATAGTAATTATATTCTTGTACATAGGGGCAGTATTATAGTAGTTATATTCTTGTACATAGGGGCAGTATTATAGCAGTTATATTCATGTACATAGGGGCAGTATTATAGTAGTTATATTCTTGTACATAGGGGGCAGTATTATAGTAGTTATATTCATGTACATAGGGGGCAGTATTATACTAGTTATATTCTTGTACATAATAGCAGTATTATAGCAGTTATATTCTTGTACATAGGGGCAGTATTATAGTAGTTATATTCTTGTACATAGGGGGCAGTATTATAGTAGTTATATTCATGTACATAGGAGGCAGTATTATAGTAGTTATATTCTTGTACATAGGGGCAGTATTATAGCAGTTATATTCATGTACATAGGAGGCAGTATTATAGTAGTTATATTCTTGTACATAGTTTACAGTATTATAGTAGTTATATTCTTGTACATAGGAGGCAGTATTATAGTAGTTATATTCTTGTACATAGTTTACAGTATTATAGTAGTTATATTCTTGTACATAGGGGCAGTATTATAGCAGTTATATTCATGTACATAGGGGGGCAGTATTATAGTAGTAAAATGAAAAGCTACAGCTAAATACCTGTCCACCATGTATACTTATTTTTTTATAGTTAGACTTTTATTATATGAAGAGACGTTTGATCATGAGTTTGCAGGAGTTAAACTATCGGCTGCTGCAAAGTGAGAAACTTCTTTCTTCAAAATCTATATGATAAAAAATATAGTATAAAACATTAATGTGGATGCAAATTACATGATTGGTTGATTGTCCTTTAAGCATTTTGTGATGATGATTATTTCAGCTTCTCAGCCACAGATGGCGTCACTAATGGCTGGATTGAAGGTAACAGATGGGGCCATGATCTCTTATCTCTGGACTTAGGTCATGATGTTCCTAGCTGTGATCACTTTGTAATGAGCCTTCAGGATGTGACCCGGCCATATGTGACAATACTGATGTTAATGGCTGTGTTGTCTTTGGCCTTGGATATTCACTAGATAGATTTTTAAATTTACTTTTTACATTAGAAGTTGTGACGATCTGCAGTATTCACATGAAAAGCCGAGATATTAGAGAAATACAAACATGGCATAGGAATGTATATACAATAGATCCCAAATAATGGATCAAGCACAAAAGCTGCACAAACCCCTCTCTTGTCCTAGCATTTTCTTACATTTACCTGCACTGATACATTATATCTGTCTGGCCTGTTTTAGTCACATTCTTTACTTTTGGCTGTTACAAAATAATAGGTTTAGACTTAATCTATTGTCTGGATTATGTACCTTCTCTTGTATAAACTCATGGTTTGGATGTAAAAGTTATGTCAACTTTTGCAACCTCAACACAAGGAATATTGTAAAACCTGGTGAAAGGACAGTGTGTTACAGCGTTTTATAGCCTACAGTCCTTGCTGGTGCAATGTTAAACCAACAGTCCTTTTCAGAGCTAATTCAAATAGATTATATTCTCTAATAATACCGCTCTTTGCTGGAATTAGTGTAGGATTAGCTTCTGGAAAAGGGATAGTGTATTAGAGGCATCTAGGAAGGGATTATGGCTTACAGTCTTGCTGGTGCTAAATTAAACCAACAGTCTTTTACAATGCTAATTCAAATAGATTTTATTCTTTAATAAAACTGCTCTTCACTGGAATTAGTGTAGGGTTAGCTTCTGGAGAAGGGATAGTGTATTAGAGGCATCTAGGAAGGGATTATTGGCTTACAGTCCTTACTGGTGCTAAACTAAACCAACAGTCCTTTTCAGAGCTAATTCAAATAGATTCTATTATTTAATAATACCGCTCTTTGCTGGAATTAGTGTAGAGTTAGCTTCTGGAGAAGGGATAGTGTATTAGAGGCATCTAGTCAGGGAATATTGCCTTTCTGTACGTACAACCCCAAGCCCTTTCAGGGCCAATTTAAATAGAGTCTATTGTCTAATAATACTGTTCTTAGTCTGCAATTAGTGTAATGATCGCTTCTGGAGAAGGCATAGCATATTAGAGGCATCTAGTCAGGGAATATTGCTTTTCCATACGTACAATCCCAAGTCCTTTAAGGGCCAATTTAAATAGATACTATTGTCTAATAATACCCCTCTTTGCTATTAGTGTAGGGAACGCTGCTGGAAAAGGGACAGAGTATTAGAGGCATCTAGTCATGGATTATTGCCTTAAAATCTTTGGTGCTGCCATGTAAAATCAAAAGTCTAATAATATTGTTTGCTGTGTACCTAATTTAAAATGTGCAAGGCATGCGGTAAAGCAAAGGAAAGTGGACATCCTGCTTTTGGTTGTCCATGCAGTGGCTGTAGCCGAAAGACAGGGTAAACAGGGTCTGCTACGGGAGTACAGCAAGCACAGGCACCATGTAGACCTAGTTTCCCTTCCCAATTTGAAGGGGGGTGTGGGACACCACTGTTAAAGCCAGAACAGTATGGGCAGGTGCGGGATGGATGGCAGATAATGCATTCAGTCTGTTTTCCAGCACCACCCTGTCTTCCACACTAGCCAAGAGTCTGGAGCACACAATCCTCACCAGGGGTAGACATATGTTTCACAGGGGCCCAAAACTTAAGGGGGTCCATTTACACCTCAAAAGCAGGTAGAATTGTACATTATGATGAACTATTGGACTGCAAAGATCACATATGCTATTTTTGCACAGGGGCTCTTTTCTGTATGTGTCCACTTGTGATCCTCACATTGATCCTCCTTCCTCCCACCCTGGCTAGTCTCAGGAGACAAATAATCCCACACTTGGACACTCTGAGGAGCTCTTTACCTGTCCATTTATGGCTTCTTCTGGCCTCTCATCGTGCATGTTTCAAGACGGATATGAGGAGATTGTGTGCGTTGATTCCCAAATATTTGAACAGCCATGGTCACAAAAAGACGATGGGGGAGAAAGGCATTACTGTCTCAAGAGGTGGATGTTGATGAGACAGAGTTGCTAACAAGTCATGTTGTTAAGTTAACAAGTAAGGAGGAGGACCAGAGTGGGTAAGTGGAAGACGAGGTGGTGGATGATGAAGCCACTGACCCAACCTGGTAACATGGCATGCAGAGCAGGAAGCAGGAAGAAGCAGTGGCGTTGCCAGAGGGAGAAGGCAGGCAACTGTTCCCTAGAGCACCCACACACAACAATTTCCCCTGCCAAAGATTAGGTGTTGCCCAGTCTGGTGCATTTTTACATAAAGTACAGATGACAAGAAAACAGTGATTTGCAACTTGTGTCGTACTGACATTAGCAGGGGCCTGACCACTACCAGCCTGACCGCCACCAGCATGCTCAGGCAGATGTAATCCAAGCACCTGACAAGGTAGGATGAATGCCTGGGTCCACAATCAGTGTCTTCAGGTGACACCACTGCCTCTTCCCCGTGCTATGTGCTGGGCAATCCCATGTCCAGGACACAGGTGCAGATCCCTCCCATCTTGCACCTGTCGTTGAACATCAGCAACCACATCCACTACCTTGTCTCAGTGCAGCAGTCAGTTGTCTCTACCCCAGGCCCTGGAACGCAAGTGGAAATATCCAGACACTATCCAAACACTAAACAGCCACATTTCCAGACTGTTTGCCCTGGAAATGTTGCCATTTAGGGTGGTGGACACTGAAGTTTTCCACAACCTGTTGGTGGCGGCCGTCCCTTGGTACTCGGTTCCCAGCCACCACTATTTCTCCCGGTGTGATGTCCCCGCCTTACACAAGTACATGTCGCATATCACCAATGCCGTGACCAACGCAGTTACTGGGAAGGTCCACTTAATGACTGACACGTGGACAAATGCTTGTGGCCATTGATGCTTCGTTTCCCTGATGGCACACTTGGTGAACCTTGTGGAGGCCAGGACCAAGTCAGATCCTGGGACGGCACACATGCTACAGACGGTGAGGATTGCGGGCCCTAATTCCATAAGAGTTTCCTACACCGGTTCCTGCACCCTCTCATCCTGCTCCATCCTCCATCTTCTAATTGTCATCTTGGAGCATTTTGTCAATATCAGTCGGGCGATGGAAGGACTGCAGCACTGCCTTGGTGAAGTGGCAACAGGATGTAAAATCTTTTGGTAACAAACAGCACTCCGCCGCAGAGTTGTTGAAAGGTCTAATAGACCAGACAGATCTGTGGCTCTCGGTGCTGAACCTCAAACCAGGCATGGTCGTAACCTGGTGGAGTTTCTGAAGCTCGGCAAGCTGCCACATGTACCATGCCTGGCCCACTTGCTTAACTTAATGGTTCAGAAGTTTCTGAAAACATACCCAGATTTGCCTGAGCTACTAGTCAAGGTACGCCGAATATATGCCCATTTCCACAAGTCACCTTTAGCTGCTGCCGGTCTGGCAGTGCTGTAGTAGCACTTGCACGTGACCCCTCACCGATTGGTGTGCGAATGGCCCACACAGTGGAACTCAATATTACAAAAGTTGGCAAGGCTTTGTGCGCAGCAGGGGGCAGTAGTTGAACACCAGCTCCAACCTCCCCGTCGGTTTTCCGATCAGCCTCTGCACATAAGAAGCGATGAGCAGGTATGGATGGCTGACATCTGTGAGGTTCTCCAAAACTTTGAGGAATCAATCTAGATGGTGAGAGGCGATGAAGCCATAATCAGTGTAACTATCCCGATTCTGTGTCTACTCAAATACTCACTACTCACAATAAAAGAGGAAGCTTTGCTTGTGCACCAGGTGGAGATGGAGGAAGAAGGTACACAGGGAGATACTACCCAACTTCATCTCATCTTCACTGTGCGGACTGGGTGATAATGAGAAGGAGGAGGATGAGCAGGGGCAAGAACAAAAGATGATTGTCTATGCTACAGAGGGTACAACCCACACTAACTTCATCGTCTGTTCAGCATGGATGACCTGAGGAAGGGGTGGAGGGAGGAGGAGATTACGGAATGGCTGCTGGAGACTGGGGAACCTCAAATGGAGTGGCCGACACTTTCTTTGACCTGAATCTCATGGAAAACCCAAGAGACCAACTGAGTCACCATGTAACTCTGTACCCCAGAACCTCAATGACCTGAGGGCTGCTGTCACGAGGGTACCACGATGGAGAGTGGTCCCTCCTATTGTTGGTGTCAGGAGATCACAGAGCAGGGCTTCATACACACTTGCTTAGGTTAATACTGCCGGCTGAGGAGATTCTCCTTTATCTAGCGCTGCTAGGGTTAAGTAGATCCTCTGGTCTCCTGAACTCTGAATGAAAGCAATAGCGAGCTGTTCTCTATTGCTAATTAGCTCTGCTATAAAGACTTCCCTCCTAGCTCAGGTAATCGCTGGTGATAGTTTCTGCTTAGCTTGCCTCTAGAGGGAACCCATGAGCTGAAGACCAGGAAGCCATACAGAGAACATTTGCTATTTGAAAGCTGGCTTGAGTTTTTCCCATCCTTAGTCCTTTTTGGTCTTTCCCCCTGGTCCATTATTACCTCTCGTTGTTTGGAGTGCTTTGTAAGATTGCTGTTTATTTTACCCTTGTCTGTATTATCTTCTCTGTATCTTTAATCTAGGGTTTGACTAGCATTCCTAATGCCCTGCTCACTAGACAGGGCTGAGACCAGGGAAAGACAGGGATCGGCACGTGATCGGCGACGGGGTGAAAAAACCTGTATAAGGAAGGTAGGGAGAGCAGAGATCAGCCTCAGGTAAGTTTAGGAGGTGACCTTGCTCCCCTTTCTCTAAAACCAAACATCCCTAATTTTTGTGAGTAGTGTATGTAATTCGGCAGGCATTGGTGTCACTGTGTATGACAGCGCTCCATGTGATGCCCTAACTCTTGAGACGACTGGCATAAAATAATGAGCAAACTCTTCAGGAGGGGATGAGAGGCTGTTGGAAGATCCATAACGGGCCTTGGGGAATATAAGCAGGCACAAGTGACGATGAAATATCCAACATCCCCATTGTATATGGTATAGCTATCGCTATATGACCCATATACAGTGTGTTCACCCATATCCTGTCCACCGCCATTAACATGAGAACGGCGGCAGCTATAGGCATAGAAGTGGTGTCTAGGTATAGTAAAGTAGCCATGCGCTACGTAATGAAACCACCTATAGTGCCACCTGGTGGAAAACAACGGAGTTAGCATTTTTATCTTGAAAACGGAACGAGATAGAGAAAACAAGTGAATTAAAAAATTGTAGGGCATCATAAAATTCAATACGAATCGACACCTTCCATACAGAAATGCTATGATATGAAACCCATGACCCCCTAAAACATTGAATGCTGGTCACGCATATGGCGCTCATTTAACTTTGATGCTCAAAGTCGCCCCCGTCAGCTGCAATGCACATCTGGACTCTGGACAGCATACTGTATCTTGCTGCACGTTGTGCAATATGGTAGGTGACACGTTTGCACAAGCATCTGTGATACGTCGTTGTAGGTCCTGCAATGTTGGTGGAGGGGTCGCATACACCTGCTGTTTGATGTGACCTCACAGAAAGAAGTCTAATGGGGTCAGGTCAGGTGAGCGTGGAGGCCATTCCACACAAGCACCATACCCAGTGACTTGTAGGAAGGTCTCCATGAGGTATCGCTTCACGCCCGCAGCCTTGTGAGTTTTACATGTTCTAATCATAGCATTTCTGTATGCATGGTGTCGATTCGTATTGAATTGATGATGCCCTACAACTTTGTAATTCGCTTTTTTTCTCTATCTCGTTCCGTTTTCGAGATAAAAATGCTAACTCCGTTGTTTTCCACCAGGTGGCGCTATAGGTGGTTTCATTGCGTAGCGTATGGCTACTTTACTATACCTAGACACCACTTATATGCCTATAGCTGCCGACATTCTCAAGTTAATGGCGGTGGACAGGATATGGGTGGACACACTGCAGAGTGACTATTGAACGCAGATTGCTGCTTAGGATTTAGGGCTCATTCAGACCTCAGTAATTTTCTTGTGCGAGAAAACAACCTGTCCGAGTTTCATCAGTGATTTTTTTTATTTAATCCAAGTTTCGCCAGAGTTTTCATGGGGTCTAAATTTTTAACCGTCAGAGTTTGGTCCCAGTTTCATCAGTTGTTCCCAGATGAGAAACAAAAAAAGTTTCTCTACCTTCTCGTACCTAGCACTTAGATGGCGTTATTTTTATTTTTCCCCGGATCCATAGACTTTGCATTGGCAATTTTGACTTGGGTCAATATTGGATATGGTTCCATGATTTTGTGCAAAACATTTGTTCCCAAAAGTGAATGTGAACAGTCCCAATCACTATTGGGTGCTAGTACGAGGGGTATCCGTGAAAAACACGGATCGTACTCATACGCAAAAAATGGACGTCTGAATGAGCCATTAGGCAGATCTATGAATCCACTGACTACATGATGAGATCTTATCCATAGGGGAATTAGATTCCTGACCCCTAAGTGCAGAAAAGAAATCAAGTGTATAGTTTCAGTGTGAATATAATTCTGCGCTCACACGACCAAAGGTCTCCAGCCTCAAGCTAAACAGCCTCTCCGGGTAGACAGAGCTGCTGGCAGTCAGTACATCACTGATCCTGTTACACAGACATCTGAATTCGGCCTTAGGGTATATTCTTGTCACGCAGTCCAACAGCAGATGACCAGCTCCACTGACATTTTTGTGTAAAGGAACGATAAAGGTAAAATTCCAGTGTGCAAAGGGACAAAAATGATATAGCTGAGTAGTAGAAAAATACCAACTGGCCAGAGGAATGCAGATTTTGTTGCCCCCTGACCGAACCTACTGCTGGTTCTGCACCTATGCACCGAGCCGGATACCTGACCCTAGGGATCCCTAATGCTGGTCCCTCACCACCCTAGATAGGTTCCTCACCTATTGTATGTGCCGAGCCGGATACCTGACCCTAGGAATCCCTAAAGCTGGTCCCTGGGGTCCCTCACCACCCTAGATAGGTTCTGCACCTATGCGCTGAGCTGGATACCTGACCCTAGGAATCCCTAATGCTGGTCCCTGGGGTCCCTCACCACCCTAGATAGGTTCTGCACCTATGCGCTGAGCTGGATACCTGACTCTAGGAATCCCTAATGCTGGTCCCTGGGGTCCCTCACCACCCTAGATAGGTTCTGCACCTATGCGCCGAGCCGGATACCTGACCCTAGGTATCCCTAGTGCTGGTTCCTGGAGTCCCTCACCACCCTAGATAGGTTCTGCACCTATGCGCTGAGCTGGATACCTGACCCTAGGTATCCCTGGTGCTGGTCCCTTGGGTCCATCACCACCCTAGATAGGTTCTGCACCTATGCGCCGAGCCGGATACCTGACCCTAGGTATCCCTAGTGCTGGTTCCTGGGGTCCCTCACCACCCTAGATAGGTTCTGCACCTATGCGCTGAGCTGGATACCTGACCCTAGGGATACCTAGTGCTGGACCCTAAATAGGGAATGGATGGGATGAGCTCTTCGTCAACCTCACTAAACAACTATAATGTAAAGCTACCACTAAGGGATGCAAGGACTCAGGAAAGATGAAGAGCTCCTAAGTGCAGTAAGACAGAAGCCCACTAGAGGTCACTAGCACAAGTGCAGGGATAGTTGATCAAGCCAAGGTCTATGCCGGGATGTGGCGTCTTTACAGAAGAGTAAGCAAGCCAAAGTCACATGGAAGCAGGGGGTCGGAAACCAGGAGGTCACGTCAGGAGCTGGAGGGGAGCAGCGCCGTAGTCAGAAAACACACCAAGGTCATAGGCCGGGAGGACAAGTAAGTAAAGAGGAGGGAGCAGAGGTGGAGACATGGCACAGAACAAGGGTCAGGACAGAGAGGTCAGACGAGACGGGGGATGGAGGTCAGGGAGAAGAGTACTGGGCAGCGGGACTTGATCAGAGCAAACTCACAGGAACCAGTCCACTTGTGACTTTTAGGATCGCTACTTCCAATAGGTGGCGCTGTGCTAGAGTTTGTCTCCTTTACTGGAGAGACAATAGGAACCAGTTATGCACGCGGCAGGGCAGGAACTATTACTGGGCGGCGTCCCGGAGGTAACGACACCAAGGTATAGTGGCGTGATCTCCGGAACGAGGCACAACCAGACAGGCCCCTCCCATCGGACCTAACACCGGAGACAAAATGCATGCACTGGCTCTGCAGAGTCAGAGCCATGCTGAAATCATGACATATAGAAGACACAAGGGGGACACACAGAGGGAAAAGTATGAACTACTTTAGTTTTCATTAGATGACTCAGGTAGTTCAGCAAAGATTTCAGCAACGATACCACAGAGGAAAACAAGCCACCTACTTGCAACCAAGGCTAAAAGGAACTGAAAATGTCACCAGCACCAGTCCAAGAAAGTAATGGGTATTTAAACCCCCAAGGGAATACTGATGATCAACAACTGGGTGGAAGTCGAGCTCCTGCTGCGTCCAAAAGGGGGAGAGATGAAAACCCAGCAGTAAAGCCTATACCAATGTATACTGACAGCACTAACAATGGAAAGTCAGGGAGCATTCTTTGCAGGTAAATGCTGTGACCTTCTACGGCCAGAAACCACATGACTCTGTTTTCAAGTTACACAGTGTCCCCGTAAAATTTGTGGGAATTACAAGGTTATCCAGTCCGCATGTGCCCAATGCACTACTAGTTGGGCGTCTGTAATAAAGTGGCCACTTGATGTGCACCATTGTACGGGTGAACTCTATGAGAAAGATCACATTGCAGTTCTCAGCGCCGTCAGATGACTTGTTCTTGCCCCGGGAGCCCCGGAGCTGCTGCCAGGTTGTGTTTGTTCTCGTACGACAAAGAATATCCGTAGAGATTTTGCCTTTGGTTCTTTTCTTTTATTTGTTACATTTCAGGAGCTCATTAGAGACTGAGATCCGAGGAGACAGAGAATCCGTGCATGATACACTCAATAATCAGCGCTGTGTGCCTCCAGTCATCACCTCACTGCTAATATCGTTATATAATGTGCTGGAGCCGTGCCAATACTGAGCTTTACTGATCTTGATTTACAGCCTGTCTAATACTCCAGTCACATCCAAAGCTGCATTCACCATAACTTCTCAGGCTGCATTAACCTGACCTGCACTGAGCTTCCATGTGATAATCACCATTCTGCTCCAAACCCTCGTGTAATTATCGCCCTATCCTGAGCCGAGCCCCCGTGTGATAATCACCATGTCCTACACTGAGCACCATGTAATCTGTGCCCTGTCCTGCGATAAGCCCTTGTGTAATCTTTGGCCTGTCCTGAGCTCCTGTATGATCTTTGCCCTGCCTGACCCCCTGTGTAATCTTTGCCCTGCCTGAGCCTGTATGATCTTTGCCCTGCCTGACCCCCCGTATGATCTTCACCTGCCTGACCCCCCGTATGATCTCCGCCCTGCCTGAGCTTCTGTAGGATCTTTGCCCTGCCTGAGCTTCTGTAGGATCTTCGCCCTGTCTGAGCCCCTGTATGATCTCCGCCCTGCCTGAGCTCCTGTATGATCTCCGCCCTGCCTGAGCTCCTGTATGATCTTCACCCTGCCTGAGCTCCTGTATGATCTCCGCCCTGCCTGAGCGCCTGTATGATCTCCGCCCTGCCTGAGCTCCTGTATGATCTTCACCCTGCCTGAGCCCCTGTATGATCTCCGCCCTGCCTGAGCTTCTGTATGATCTTCGCCCTGTCTGAGCCCCTGTATGATCTTCGCCCTGTCTCAGGCCCTGTATGATCTTCACCCTGTCTGACCCCCTGTATGATCTCCGCCCTGCCTGAGCCCCCGTGTGATCTTTGCCCTGCCTGAGCTCCTGTATGATCTTCGCCCTGCCTGACCCCCTGTGTGATCTCCGCCCTGCCTGAGCTTCTGTATGATCTTCGCCCTGTCTGAGCCCCTGTATGATCTTCGCCCTGTCTCAGGCCCTGTATGATCTTCACCCTGTCTGACCCCCTGTATGATCTCCGCCCTGCCTGAGCCCCCGTGTGATCTTTGCCCTGCCTGAGCTCCTGTATGATCTTCGCCCTGCCTGACCCCCTGTGTGATCTCCGCCCTGCCTGAGCCCCCGTGTGATCTTTGCCCTGCCTGAGCTCCTGTATGATCTTCGCCCTGCCTGAGCCCCTGTATGATCTTCGTCCTGCCTGAGCCCCTGTATGATCTTCGCCTGTCTGAGCTCTTGTATGATCTTCGCCCTGCCTGAGCCCCTGCTGTATGATCTTCACCCTGCCTGAGCCCCTGTATGATCTTCGCCTGTCTGAGCCCCTGTATGATCTTCGCCTGTCTGAGCCCCTGTATGATCTTAGCCCTGTCTGAGCCCCTGTATGATCTTCACCTGCCTGAGCCTCTGTATGATCTGTGCCCTGCCTGAGCTCTTGTATGACCTTTGCCCTGTCTGAGCTCATGTATGATCTTTGCCCTGCCTGAGCCCCTGTATGATCTTCGCCCTGCCTGAGCTCCTGTATGATCTTCTCCCTGCCTGAGCCCCTGTATGATCTTTGCCCTGCCTGAGCCCCTGTATGATCTGTGCCCTGCCTGAGCTCCGGTATGATCTTTGCCCTGCCTGAGGTCCTGTACGATCTTTGTCCTGCCTGAGCCCCTGTATGATCTTCGCCGTGCCTCAGCTCCTGTGTCATCTTCGCCCTGCCTGAGCTCCTGTATGATCTTCGCCCTGCCTGAGCCCCTGTATGATCTTCACCCTGCCTGAGCCCCTGTATGATATTCGCCCTGCCTGAGCCCCTGTATGATCTTCGCCCTGCCTGAGCTCCTGTATGATCTTCACCCTGTCTGAGCTCCTGTATGATCTTCACCCTGTCTGAGCTCTTGTATGATCTTTGCCCTGCCTGAGCTCCTGTATGATCTTTGCCCTGCCTGAGCTCCTGTATGATCTTCACCCTGTCTGAGCTCTAGTATGATCTTTGCCCTACCTGAGCCCCTGTATGATCTCTGCCCTGTCTGAGCTCCTGTATGATCTTTGCCCTGCATGAGCCACTGTATGATCTTCGCCCTGTCTGAGCTCTTGTATGATCTTTGCCCTGTCTTAGCTCTTGTATGATCTTCGCCCTGCCTGACCCCCTGTGTGGTCTTCTCCCTGTCTGAGCCCCTGAATGATCTTTTCCCTGCCTGACCCCCTGTGTGATCTTCGCCCTGCCTGAGCCCCTGTGTGATCTTCGCCCTGCCTGACCCCGTGTGATCTTCTCCCTGCCTGAGCCCCTGTATGATCTGTGCCCTGCCTGAGCCCCTGAATGATCTTTGCCCTGCCTGACCCCCTGTGTGATCTTCGCCCTGCCTGAGCTCCTGTATGATCTTCGCCCTGCCTGACCCCCTGTGTGATCTTCGCCCTGTCTGAGCTCCTGTATGATCTTCGCCCTGCCTGACCCCCTGTGTGATCTTCGCCCTGTCTGAGCTCCTGTGTGATCTTCGCCCTGCCTGAGCTCCTGTATGATCTTCGCCCTGCCTGACCCCCTGTGTGATCTTCGCCCTGTCTGAGCTCCTGTGTGATCTTCGCCCTGCCTGAGCTCCTGTATGATCTTCGCCCTGCCTGACCCCCTGTGTGATCTTCGCCCTGTCTGAGCTCCTGTGTGATCTTCGCCCTGTCTGAGCACCTGTATGATCTTCGCCCTGCCTGACCCCCTGTGTGATCTTCGCCCTGTCTGAGCTCCTGTGTGATCTTCGCCCTGCCTGAGCTCCTGTATGATCTTCGCCCTGCCTGACCCCCTGTGTGATCTTCGCCCTGTCTGAGCTCCTGTGTGATCTTCGCCCTGCCTGAGCTCCTGTATGATCTTCGCCCTGCCTGACCCCCTGTGTGATCTTCGCCCTGTCTGAGCTCCTGTGTGATCTTCGCCCTGTCTGAGCACCTGTATGATCTTCGCCCTGCCTTGCACAGATCTTTTTTCGGAATCAGATGAGGCTTGTGGCTCCTGATTTGCTTGTTTGCAGTAGCCGCCTGCCCTCGGGCTTATAAATGACTCAGTGTCTGCTCTGTGGATGCTTAGCTACGTCCTGTATGATGCTGCCAGCAGCTAGTGGTCTGTGCTCAGCCAGAAATACATGGGTAATCTCATCACAGGGAGTATCTACATCTGATCTAAAAGTGTCATCCTAATCATACTTTACAAGTCATAATCAATCAAGAGGAAGAAGCGGAGAAAACACATTGTATTGTTCCCTGCTGTCAATCATTTCAGGATGGGAAGTGCAAGACAGTGGAGGAGGAAAATGCAATCTATTGTTCTCTGTTATCAGCAATTTCAGGTTAGGAAAAGGCTTCAGGAGAGGAAGCTGCAGACTATACTTTCCTAATGACGTAGTGATGGCAGAGAATTGTTCACCCGGGTAAATATATACATATATTTTTTTTTAGAATAGATGTCCTCGCTTGGATTGTATCTCGTTCCTGCGGCTGCCGAGTCCCAATAATAGGAGACATGTAATCGCTTTATAGTTGCTGGTACATCGTGTACTTGGCGATTAGATAAAAACCGGGGGATACAGGAATTGTTTTATTTCTTTGCTCGCCTCTCATAATGGAAGATTTACCAGAAGGGGAGAGGACGGTGGGACCCGCTGCTTCCTGGGTCCTGAGCTACAAAGTTGCTAAATGTTGCAACCGCCAAACCCGGCGCCATTGTTTTTGACCGCTACAATTTGTGCCCCATCTACAATAAACTACTATTCTGTGCAGTAGCCAGTCTTATTTTCTGCAATTCAGACCCTATTCACTTCAATAGGAGCTGCAGTACCCAGGAACGGCCACTATTCAGAGTGTGGCGCTGCGCTGTTTAGGCTCCACTGACTTGAATACTAGATGAATAAATCTGTATCAATTGAGCGCCACCTAGTGGCGGATAGACAGAATCGTTATTATTAACACTAAATACAAAATAAATAAATAAATGAAAAAAATAAAGCAAAATCAAAATAATTTAACTTCTTGTCCTAGATTTGCACAGATAATACTGCTATACTCTGCTGGCTGTGCTGGCGCTGACAATGGAGGCCTCCTGGCTGCCGTTATATGAACATCTCATTCATGTACCCTATGGAAGGTTTATTTGTGTGTACTGGCATTATTATTTATGTATACTGGATGGTGGCATTAATTATCTGTTCAGTATGGCAGTGATATATGTACTGGATGGTGGCATTAATTATGTGTTCAGTATGGCAGTGATATATGTACTGGATGGTGGCATTAAATAACTGCACAGTATAATAGCGTTATGTGTAATGGATTTTAGCATTCTGTGTTCAGTTTGGCAGTTAGTTATTTGTACTGGATGGCGGCATTAATTATATGTACATTATTGCAGTGTTATGTGTACTGGATGGTGTCATTATGTGTTCAGTATGGCAGTGATATATACTGGATGGTGGCATTAAATAACTAGTGTTATATGTACTGTATGGTGGTATTAATTCTATGTACATTATAGCAATGGTATGTGAATTGGATTGTGTCATAAATTCACTGGACAGTATGGTACTATCATATGTATTGGATCGTGGCATTGTAT
Source organism: Anomaloglossus baeobatrachus (assembly GCF_048569485.1). Lineage (NCBI taxonomy): Eukaryota > Metazoa > Chordata > Amphibia > Anura > Aromobatidae > Anomaloglossus > Anomaloglossus baeobatrachus. The sequence goes on from NC_134362.1 coordinate 33,243,190, forward strand.
GTACAGCATGGCAGAGTTATTTATGAGCAATGGATAGTGGCATTACATATGTATACACTATGGCAATGTTATTTATGGATACTGGATGGTGGTAATAATAATGTGTATAGTATTGCAGTATTATTTATACCGGATAGTGGTATTATGTGTGCAGTACGGCAATGTTATTTAGATGTACTGAATGGTGGTATTATCTATACAGTATACCAGCAATACTTAGTGTATAGCAGCATTATTTATTTCTGCTGTATGGCAGCATTCGTTATGGATACACTCCAGCAGCATCAATTACATGTATCTTTTGTAGCATAATCTACATATACTGCTATACTAGATATACATACGGTGACATTTTTATTACTGCTATATTGAACATACACTGAACAAAAATATAAACCAACAGTTTTGTTTGTGCTATGAACAAAAAGTCTTTATCTCTCAAATATTGTTCACAAATTTGTCTGGATCTGTGTTAGGTGAGCGCTTCTCCTTTGTCGAGATCTATCCACCTCACAGGTGCGGCATATCAAGATGCTGATTAGACAGCATGATTATTGCACAGGTGCGCCTTAGGCTGGCCACAATAAAAGGTCACTCTAAAGTTTTATCACCCAACACAGTGCCCCTGAGCTGACTGCAGGAATATCCACCAGAGTTGTTGCTTGTGAATTAAATGTTCATTTCTCTACCATAAGCCGCCTCCAAATGTGTGTCAGAGAATTTGGCAGAAGATCCAACCGGCCTCACACCCGCAGACCACGCGTGACCAGCCCAGGACCTCCACATCCAGCGTCTTCACCTCCAAGACCGTCTGAGACCGGCCGCCCGGACAGCGGCTGCAGCAATCGGTGCAAAACCAAAGAATTTCTGCAGAAACTGTCAGAAATGGTCTCAGGGAAGCTCCTCTGCTGCTCGCGGTCCTCATCGGGGGTCTCCACCCGACTGCAGTGCGTCATCGGAACCGACTTGAGTGGGCAAATGCTCACATTCAATGGCGTCTGGCACATTGGAGAGGTTTCTCTTCACGGATGAATCCCGGTTTTCACTGTACATGGCAGATGGCAGACTGTGTATGGCGTTGTGTGAATGAGCCATTTGCTGATGTCAGTGTTGTGAATGGAGTGGGCCATGGTGGCGGTGGGGTTATGGCACAGGCAGGCATGTGTTATGGACAATGAAGACACGTGCATTTTATTGATGCCATATTGAATGCTCAGAGATACCATATGAAGATCCTGGGGCCATTGTTGTGCCTCATCCACGACCATCACCTCATGTATAACGCACGGCCCCACGATGCAAGGATCTGCACACAATTCCTGGAAACTGAAAACATCCCAGGTCTTGCATGGCCGCAACTCACCAGACATTTCACTCATTGATCATGTATGATGCTCTGGATTGGCGTATATGGCAGCGTGTTCATGTTCCTGCCAATATCCAGCAACTTCACAGCCATTGAAGAGGAGCGGGCCAACAATCCACAGGCCACAATCACCAACCTGATCAACTCTGTGCGAAAGAGATGTGCTGCACTGTGTGAGGCAAATGGTGGTCTCACCAGATACTGACCCACTGGATCCCCTAACACAATAAAACTGCAAGGTTTAGAGTGGTCTTTTACTATGGCCAGCCTAAGGCACACCTGTGCAATAATCATGCTGGCCAGCCTAAGGCACACCTGTGCAATAATCATGCTGGCCAGCCTAAGGCACACCTGTGCAATAATCATGCTGGCTAGCCTAAGGCACACCTGTGCAATCATCATGCTGGCCAGCCTAAGGCACACCTGTGCAATCATCATGCTGGCCAGCCTAAGGCACACCTGTGCAATCATCATGCTGGCCAGCCTAAGGCACACCTGTGCAATCATCATGCTGTCTAATCAGCATCTTGATTTTCAACGCCTGTGAGGTGGATGGATCTCGGCAAAGGAGAAGCGCTCACTAAAACATATTAGACAAATTTCTGAACAATATTTGAGAGAAAAAAGACTTTCGTATACATTGAAAAAGTCTTAGATCTTAGAGCTCATGAAAAATGAAGCAAATGCAAAAGTGTTGTTTTATATTTTTGTTTAGTGTATATTGAAGATTTCTGCATGTAAGTTTTCCTTTTATATACATAATTCAGATGCAAAAGAATAGAAACGTCCAGCATTAAGAGACTGACAAATATATGACTGAGGATAGATCATCGATGGATATATCACTGATGGCTATATCATCAACGGATAAATCACTGATGGATATGTCGTCGACAGATATATCACTGACAGATATGTCCCTGATGGCTAGATCACTAACATCACTGATGGATATGTCACTGATGGATATGTCACTGTTGGATATCACTGATGGATATGTCATTGACAGATATATCACTGATGGATATGTCACTGATGGCTATATCACTGATGGATATGTCACTGATGGATGTCACTGATGGCTATATCACTGATGTATATATCACTGATGGATATATCACTGATGTATATATCACTGATGGATATGTCACTGATGGATATATCACTGATGTATATGTCACTGATGGATATGTCACTGATGGATATGTCACTGATGGCTATATCACTGATGGATATGTCACTGATGGATGTCACTGATGGATATGTCACTGATGTATATATCACTGATGGATATATCACTGATGTATATATCACTGATGGATATGTCACTGATGGATATATCACTGATGTATATGTCACTGATGGATATGTCACTGATGGATATGTCACTGATGTATATGTCACTGATGGATATGTCACTGATGGATATGTCACTGATGGATATGTCACTGATGGATGTCACTGATGGATATGTCACTGATGTATATATCACTGATGGATATGTCACTGATGTATATATCACTGATGGCTATGTCACTGATGGATATGTCACTGATGGATATGTCACTGATGGATATGTCACTGATGGATATGTCACTGATGCTCCTCACATTTTTTTCATTATAGGATTGCATCGTGGACGAGGACTGCAGACCCGGAAATTACTGTCATCTATCAAGCATTAACTACAAGTGTCTGCCATGTAAGGAGGAGGAGATGGTAAGAATGGAGGCGTTCTGGGAATATTTACTAAGATGAGAACAGTAAATGCAATACACCAGTTACATCCAGAGCTGCATTCACAATTCTCCTAGCTGATACTTTTTTAAAGCCCTTTGGTCAGAATTTTTTTTATTTTTAATGTGCAATTTTGGATGTGAACAGAGAAGAGGAGAACAACTGGTGTGGAACCTCAGACACCGGAAGATTGTTTTAAAAAATAGAGAAAAAAAAGTGACGAAAAAATGAAGTTTGACTTTTCTAACATTATGTAGCGATTTTCCCCGGGTTTTATGTGTTTGCCGCATCCTGTGGTTGATTTCTCATGAGCGTTTCTCTTGGTTCTGCAGTGCACGAGGGACGGGGAGTGCTGCGGGGGCCGGCTGTGTGTGTGGGGGCAGTGCAGAAAGTCCCCCAAGGCTCAGAGCGGGACAATCTGTGAAGCTCAGCAGGACTGCGGCCCCGGACTGTGCTGCGCAATGCATACAAGTAACTATACACTCCGGTCTGTCTCATAGGATGCTGGATTCAGAATTATCAGCAGCCGAACAGTTAATCATGAGTCTTTAGATCACTTCTTTTACTCTAATCACATCCAAAGCTGAATTCAGAATTCCTGTAATGCTTTCAGGATCGGAACACTTTTCTGTTTTTTTGTTCCACTTTTTCAGCGCTATAACTTTATTTTTGCATAAAGATAGTCATACTAGAGCAATTTCTCAACACAGAAATACCAAACTGTATGCTGCTCATGCTAGCAACATCTCCTATGAAGCCTGGCCTGTGGCTGGGCTACAAAGGAGAACAAAGATGGCGGCAATGAGGGTCCATCGACACCCTGCATGAATACTTCGCTGTCCAAGATAGACAGCACCATGTAAATGGTTAAACACGAGCAGGAAGCTGCTGTTAGAGGCAGATGCTGTCTGTATAACCTACCAGCGCTGTGGCCCTAGGTGTAACGATTAATCACAGAGATCATGACTGGGTCCGGCGGTGGAGGGATCCCACCCAACTGCTTACATCAGCTGGAGGAAGGTCTGAGGACACACATTCGGATGAAATGTATCGCAGCACAGAGACCCATCAGGTCCCTGCACCACTATACACAATGGCGGCCACTCAGAGGGTGGCAGCTGATGCTAACGTGACGAAACTGGGGACACATAGCAGTGACATCATGAGCCAGGACGTGCACACTGATTCCAGCTGTAGAAAAGGACACCGTGCGGCGGGGGAAAGGAAATAGGTGGCTAGAATGTTTTTTGGGCTTTTTTTTATGCAGAATGGGGAACACACACACATATTATACTCGTATATTTTATATATATATATATATATATATATATATATATATATACAGTTAGGTCCAGAAATATTTGGACAGTGACACAAGTTTTGTTATTTTAGCTGTTTACAAAAACATGTTCAGAAATACAATTATATATATAATATGGGCTGAAAGTGCACACTCCCAGCTGCAATATGAGCGTTTTCACATCCAAATCGGAGAAAGGGTTTAGGAATCATAGCTCTGTAATGCATAGCCTCCTCTTTTTCAAGGGACCAAAAGTAATTGGACAAGGGACTCTAAGGGCTGCAATTAACTCTGAAGGCGTCTCCCTCGTTAACCTGTAATCAATGAAGTAGTTAAAAGGTCTGGGGTTGATTACAGGTGTGTGGTGTTGCATTTGGAAGCTGTTGCTGTGACCAGACAACATGCGGTCTAAGGAGCTCTCAATTGAGGTGAAGCAGAACATCCTGAGGCTGAAAAAAAAGAAAAAATCCATCAGAGAGATAGCAGACATGCTTGGAGTAGCAAAATCAACAGTCGGGTACATTCTGAGAAAAAAGGAATTGACTGGTGAGCTTGGGAACTCAAAAAGGCCTGGGCATCCACAGATGACAACAGTGGTGGATGATCGCCGCATACTTTCTTTGGTGAAGAAGAACCCGTTCACAACATCAACTGAAGTCCAGAACACTCTCAGTGAAGTAGGTGTATCTGTCTCTAAGTCAACAGTAAAGAGAAGACTCCATGAAAGTAAATACAAAGGGTTCACATCTAGATGCAAACCATTCATCAATTCCAAAAATAGACAGGCCAGAGTTAAGTTTGCTGAAAAACACCTCATGAAGCCAGCTCAGTTCTGGAAAAGTATTCTATGGACAGATGAGACAAAGATCAACCTGTACCAGAATGATGGGAAGAAAAAAGTTTGGAGAAGAAAGGCACACCACATCCTCTGTAAAACATGGTGGAGGCAACGTGATAGCATGGGCATGCATGGCTTTCAATGGCATTGGGTCACTTGTTTTTATTGATGACATAACAGCAGACAAGGGTAGCCGGATGAATTCTGAAGTGTACCGGGATATACTTTCAGCCCAGATTCAGCCAAATGCCGCAAAGTTGATCGGACGGCGCTTCATAGTACAGATGGACAATGACCCCAAGCATACAGCCAAAGCTACCCAGGAGTTCATAAGTGCAAAAAAGTGAAACATTCTGCAATGGCCAAGTCAATCACCAGATCTTAACCCAATTGAGCATGCATTTCACTTGCTCAAATCCAGACTTAAGACGGAAAAACCCACAAACAAGCAAGACCTGAAGGCTGCGGCTGTAAAGGCCTGGCAAAGCATTAAGAAGGAGGAAACCCAGCGTTTGGTGATGTCCATGGGTTCCAGACTTAAGGCAGTGATTGCCTCCAAAGGATTCGCAAAAAAATATTGAAAATAAAAATATTTTGTTTGGGTTTGGTTTATTTGTCCAATTACTTTTGACCTCCTAAAATGTGGAGTGTTTGTAAAGAAATGTGCACAATTCCTACAATTTCTATCAGATATTTTTGTTCAAACCTTCAAATTAAACGTTACAATCTGCACTTGAATTCTGTTGTAGAGATTTCATTTCAAATCCAATGTGGTGGCATGCAGGCCCAACTCGCGAAAATTGTGTCACTGTCCAAATATTTCTGGACCTAACTGTATATATATATATATATATATATATATATATATATAAAAAATCAGGAATGGGCCCAGAATAAAGACATGTATAGCAGGATGGGGGGTGGCGTAATATATATATATATGTATGTATGTATGTGTATATATATATATATATATATATAAATAATCAGAGATATATACCAGGATGGGCCACATACTGTATATACCAGTTATATACCAGGATGGGAGACATATATATACAAGAATTGTGGGCCATATGTACCAGGATGTGTCACATATACAGTATACTACGATAAGGGACATGTATACTAGGATAGGGTTACATATAAAACAGATATATAGCAGGATGGGAGCCATATCTACCAGGATGGTGGGCCATATATGCCAGGATGGACCACATGTATACTAGGATGAGGGAAATATTTACCAGGATGGGAGATATACCAGAATATGGGGATGGGGCATATGTACTAGGATGTGTCACATATATACCAGGATGGGGTTACATACAGTATATATCAGATATATACCAGGATGATGGACCACATATATACTAGGATGAGGGACATATTTACCAAGATGGGAGACATATATACCAGAATGAGAGATATATACCAGAATGGAGGGGGCATATATGTACCAGGATATGTCACTGTCACAAACCACCGGGGGGGTCACTCAGAAATCCCCCGCGCTGGCTACCAGTACGTCACAATCGGGGGGTAGCAAGGGGGCGTCCCCCTCCTTTATACCTCCCGACCGACAGACAGAGCACGTGACGCGCTCTCTAGCGCCCCTCTTATAGTCAGGCCAATTATGGAATTGCCCGACCATAAGCAAGGAGGCCGCTATACTACTTATGCCGATTATTGAAGGGCCCCCGGCGAGAGAAGGGTATATATTCCCCCGACCTCCGCGGGCGGAATATATAATATCTTCCCGAATCTCACTGGCCTCCCCACAATAATCCTTGGCACAACTCGCTGCCACCAACCGCTTCACGGTAACTATTAGCCGAACACACAGACGTGGGATTCAAGATCGAGATAACAGAACAGCCCAAGATTAATTATATAATTTAATCGCCTAACGCACACTAGAAACTACAATATATACAATAGGGAATCTACAGAATATACATATGTCAGAGTACAGTTACAGATAAAGCATGGGTTACAAACAGGTATACAATTACATCAGTTACCTTGTGTGTCTGGCCACAGGGGGGCGCTGTAGACCAGGTTTCCAGGAACTCCCTCACAGGTCTTTCCCAACCAGGCCCCCGAGCAGAAGAACACTGGAAAATGGCCGAAGTAGGGTTATCAACCTGGGCAAATCCAGGTCCCCTCCTACCTTAGTGACCTCACAGGGAGCACTGCTCCACCCCTGGCTGGAGTTATGGACAAATTCACAACATGGAATATGGGCCATAACTTTGCCTGGGAGCGTCGTAGGCGGACGCCAATGCTCTCATTGTGACAGTTATGAATTTAGCTACAGAACGAGGGGACTCATGACCTGTCTACGAGTTCCCATATGGCTGATATCACGCCTGGGGTATTTCCCAAGCTCCCCCTTCCATAAAAAAGGTGTGCCAGCATCGTCCGCCTGCGCAAACACCATTTTTATGGTTGCCATATTTATCGGAGATATGGCTTGCGAGATATGAACCATTTTTTACTGGAGTCGTTCTGTCTGGCTACTTCCAAGCCTTGCTAATGAGATACAACTCTGGTTACAGGGTGACGGCAGGGAGTCATCCTGGGTCCATTGTCCTCACATCATCTCATCTCCATATCAGAGGAGATGGCTGTTGGAGGTGTAAGTGGGATGTGACACCTTCACAGATGCTGGACATTTGAGCACAAGAAGGGAGGGGGGGCACTGCCAGGGAGTGATGAGAGCAATTATGACTTCTAGTCATAATTCCTCTTCATATCCCAGGATTTACCTCACACCTCCCCCCTTTTGAGGGCGCTAGGGGGCAGCACACTCCGGTGTTCCCCCGTGCGCCCGTCCGCGACCTCTCCTTGTCGGGACAGCCCGTCTGCGTTACCGTGGTCACGGCCCCTTTTGTGGCGAATGGTGAAGTCGTATTGCTGGAGCGCAAGGCTCCACCGCAACAATCGCCCATTCGTCCCAGAGACGGTGTGCAACCAGCTGAGGGGATTGTGGTCCGTCTCCACGATGAAGTGGCGCCCGTATAGATAGGGTTGCAGACGCTGCAGGGCCCACACTATGGCCAGGCACTCCTTCTCCATCGTGGAATAGGCAACTTCCCTTGGTAACAGCTTCCTGCTCAGGTACAAGACTGGGTGCTCTTGGCTCGCAGAGTCCACCTGGCTGAGCACCGCACCGAGGCCGAAGTCACTGGCGTCGGTCTGTACTACAAACGGCCGCGTGAAGTCGGCTGCCTGTAGCACGGGCGGGCTGGACAGGGCGTCCTTTAGGGCCCGGAAGGCTGTCTCGCAGTCCACTGTCCAATCGACTGCAGAGGGCAGCTTCTTCTTGGTGAGGTCCGTCAAGGGCTTTGCCAGGCTACTATAGCATGGAACAAACCTCCTATAGTACCCAGCGGTCCCCAAGAAGGACATCACCTGCTTCTTGGTCCTGGGGGTGGGCCAGGATGCGATGGCCTCCACTTTCTCAGGCTCGGGCTTCAGCGTTCCCCCACCTACCCGGTGACCGAGGTACTGGACCTCGCTCATGGCCAGCTGACACTTTCCCGGCTTGATGGTCAAACCTGCCCGGTGGATCCGCCTGAGCACCTGTGCTAGATGCTCTAGGTGGTCCTCCCAGGTGGGACTGAAGACGGCAATGTCATCCAGGTACGCGGCCGCGTACCCTTCAAGTCCCTTGAGCAGGGTGTTGACCATCCGCTGGAAAGTGGCAGGGGCATTCCTCATCCCGAATGGCATCACCGTGGACTCGTACAGTCCAAATGGGGTAATAAAGGCAGAGCGTTCCCTGGCCTTGCGAGTCAGGGGGATCTGCCAATATCCCCGGCTCAGATCCATGATGGTCAGGTACTGAGCCCCGGCCAACTGATCGAGCAGGTCATCGATGCGTGGCATTGGGTACGCATCGGCGACCGTGACCGCATTGAGCCCCCTGTAGTCCACGCAGAACCGAGTGGTTCGGTCCTTCTTAGGGACGAGGACTACAGGCGAGGCCCAAGCGCTGTTGGATGCCTGGATCACCCCCAGGTTCAGCATCTCGTCAATCTCCTGGCGCATGTGTTGCTGCACCTCCAGGGAGACCCGATATGCTGAACGCCGGATCGGGGGATGATCCCCAGTGTCCACGTGATGGACAGCCAAGTCAGTCCTTCCGGGCTGGTTGGTAAACAACCCCCGGAAGGGGTGTAGGGTGGCCCACAGCTGGGACCGTTGGTCCTCCAAGAGCTGGTGGCCAACCTCCACATCCTCAATGGATCCGCCTGCCCTAACCTGGGCTAGCATATCCAAGAGGGTTTCCGCTTCTCCCTCCTCGGGCAGGTTGCACACAGGGAGTGCGCATGCCTCCCGCTCATGATGTGCCTTCATCATGTTCACATGGAAGGGCTTCCGCCTTCCACGGGCGGGGTCCAGGGTGACCAGGTACGTTACAGGGTTGAGCTGCTGGTACACGAGGTATGGGCCTTCCCAGGCTGCCTGAAGCTTGTCCTGTGGTACGGGGACCAGTACCCACACCTCTTGACCCACTTGGTAGGTCCTCTCACAAGCGTTCTGGTCGTACCAACGCTTCTGATCGGCCTGGGCTTGAGCCATATTGTCGTGTACCAGTTGCGTCAAGGCCTGCATTTTGTCCCGGAAGCGCATGACATACTCGATAACCGACACTCCAGGGGTGGCCAAATCCCCTTCCCAAGCCTCTTTCACCAGAGCCAGGGGGCCCCGCACACGTCGCCCGTACAGGAGCTCAAACGGTGAGAATCCTGTTGAGGCCTGTGGAACCTCCCGGTAAGCAAATAACAGGTGTGGGAGATACCGCTCCCAGTCACGCCCATGGGAGTCGACCAACATCTTAAGCATCTGCTTTAAGGTGCCATTGAACCGCTCGCACAGGCCATTAGTCTGTGGATGGTACGGGCTGGCCACCAGATGTCGCACCTGGACTTGCTTACAGAGGGCCTCCATCAGCTGGGACATGAATTGGGTCCCCCGGTCAGTGAGCATTTCCTGGGGAAAACCCACTCGGGAGAAAATCTCCAGCAATGCGGTGGCCACCTTGTCAGCCCGAATGGACGACAAGGCCACTGCTTCTGGGTACCGGGTGGCATAGTCCACTACCGTCAGTATGAAGCGTTTCCCGGAGCTGCTGGGGATGGCCAGCGGGCCGACCAGATCCACAGCCACCCTCCTGAAAGGCTCATCGATGATTGGCAGAGATACTAGTGGGGCTTTGGGGTGTGGCCCCGCCTTCCCCACTCTCTGACAGGTTTCACACGAACGGCAGTAGGCAGCCACATCGGCCCCCATTTTTGGCCAGTAGAAATGCTGGTTTAACCTGGCCTTGGTCTTAGCGATCCCTAGGTGTCCGGCCATCGGAATCTCATGTGCGATCCGCAACAACTCCGTCCGGAACGGATAGGGTACCACCAACTGTCGGTCCCTGGGCCACGCCTCCGGTGAACCCTGCTGGACCGTGGCCCGGTACAGCCGTCCTTGGTCCCAGACCACTCGCTCCGGGTCCGAGTCCGAGGGAGGCTGTGCCGCCTGCTCCTTTAGAGCTTTCAGGCTGTCGTCAGCTTCTAACGCTGCCTGAAACCCCTGACCAGATGTGGCCAGAATCGACGAGACTGTCACATCTTCGGTCAGTACCCCGGGACCTGTGTCCTGGCCTCCACCTGACTCGGCTGCCACTTGGTCAGAAGGGGAAGAGCTATCGGACCTCCGGGAGGCCCCTTGGCTTCCAGCACTCCCACTGCGGGTGACAGCGGCCACAGCCGCTGCGACCGTGGGTCGTGCCTGCTCCTCCTCCGTTCCTGACCAAGTCGCCGGTTCAGGCAGACCTACCTGGCTTCCTGACACCCCGGTTGTGGGGGAACCCTGCACCGAGATCTTACCTGGGAGCACTTCCGCTCCTGGACCGGCCCCAATCTCACCTGCCTGTTCCCCCCCTGCAGCAACAGAACCCCGCTGTGAAATCTCTGGGGACCCCACATTTGCTGTGGTAGCCCCCACCCCACACACTGGTCCTCCCCCTGCAGCACCCTGCTCTCTGCTTATCCCTGCAGAGGGCAACAGATCCCAGCTCACAGGCTGATTACTTGTAGAGGCATTGTCACACCTTTCTCTGACCCCCTCCCCTGTCACAGCTGCAGCTGTGTGTGTGTCTATGGTGTCTGTGCAAGCAGAAATATCAGAGTTCACTCCCTCCTCCCTTACATCATTCATAGATAACACATTAACATTGTCCGGAGGCACGTCAGCACTGGCTGAAGGTTCAGCCTTTGGGGCGGGGCCAAACTGGGAGGTTATTTGCCCCAAATCTGTCCCAAGTAGCACGTTTGCAGGGATCCGATCAGTTACCCCCACCTCCCTCACCCCTCGCCCTGCGCCCCAGTCCACATAAATGTCAGCAACAGGCAGCGCCGGGTCAATGCCTCCAATCCCGGAGACAGCGAGGGTTTTTCCAGGGATCAAGTCTTGGGGGGACACCATCTCAGGCCGCACCAGAGTCACCTCCGAGGCGCTGTCTCGCAGTCCTATGGTCACAGACTGGCCGACGGTGACAGGTTGGAAGCTGTCCAGGGACCTACCACCACCCCCACCCACACAATACACCTTGGGCGGCCCTTGGGACGGGGACGGAGCCGGGGCCTTGGGACGCTGAGGGCACATGGCCTTGAAGTGTCCAGGTAGGTTGCACTGGTGGCACCGTCTTGGTTCTGCCACGGGCCTGGAGAGGGGAGTTGAGGGGGACACCCCCTGCAGTCTAGGGGCAGGTGGGGCAGTCGCAGAGTTCATCTTACCCCCTCTCCAGGTGCTGCTGGTGGCTGCTCTCCTGGCTTCAGGAGCCCGATTGTTGGTGTAGTCATCTGCCAGGGCAGCTGTAGCCGTGGATCCCTTTGGCTTCTGGTCTCGGATGAACTGGCGGAGATCCTCAGGGCAGTTCCACAAGAGTTGCTCCGTGATGAACAAGTCCAGGATCTCCGGTCCGGTGGAAAGCTGCAGGCCTTGGGTCCAGTGGTCGGCAGCTCGGGCAAGTGCCCGCCGGTGGTCAGCCCAGGAGTCCTTTGGTCCCTTCTGTAGGCTCCGGAACTTCTTGCGGTAGGACTCTGGAGTGAGGTTGTACTGTTGGATCAGGGCCCGCTTGATGGTGTCGTAGCCCTGATCCGCCTCAGCAGGCAAGTCCCCAAGGATATCCAGGGCCTTACCCCTTAAACGGGGGGTCAGGTATTTGGCCCACTGGTCCTTGTTCAGATGATGCTGCAAGCAAGTCCGTTCAAAAGCAGTCAAGAAAGAGTCCAAGTCTCCATCCTTCTCCAGCACTGGGAAGTCCTCAACACGGACCTTTGGAAGTTTGGTGTCTTGAAGGTCACGTGCGGCTGATGAGGGCCGGAGCTGAGCTAGCTGCAGCTGGTAGTCACGCTCTGCCTGGCGCTCTTCACGCGCTGCCTGCCGCTCCGCAGCCTCAGCCTCACGCGCTGCTTGCCGCTCTGCCTGCCGCTCCGCAGCCTCAGCCTCACACGCTGCCCTGCGCTCTGCCAGGAGTGCCTGGTAGCCCTCCCGGTCTCCAGCCTGGAGTAGGGCCATAGCCATTTGAAGAAGGCTATCCGAGCCTCCCAGGCTCGGTGGAATGGCACGTGGTGATCTGCGGCCCGCTGCGGAGCCTGGTGGTTCACTGTCCATTGCAGAGCGGAGGGCTGGCATCTGGCTCGTTGAGGACCCTTGGGTGAGCTCCTCCTCATCTTGTCCAGCAGTCCCAGGTTGTGCAATGTCCTCTGCAGAGCTGTTTTCTGGCGTCGGGCTCCTGGAGGACTCGTGGACAACCTCCTCATCGTCTCTGGCCTGAGCATCGGCCATTCCTTTGGCTTTGCTCCTGGTGCTCTCAGCCATTGTTGCAGACTTTGGTCACTGACACAGAACTGACACCTGATGCACCCACACACCTTACAGTATCTGCACTCTGACACTCTAGTGTTGAGCTAGTCTGAAGACCCCAGCAGCCACAGCTGCTGCAGGCAGTCTTTAGTGTCTGGGAGTATGGGTCTCACACTCACACACACTATTATCTCGATCCCACCGCTTGCCACCAATATGTCACAAACCACCGGGGGGGTCACTCAGAAATCCCCCGCGCTGGCTACCAGTACGTCACAATCGGGGGGTAGCAAGGGGGCGTCCCCCTCCTTTATACCTCCCGACCGACAGACAGAGCACGTGACGCGCTCTCTAGCGCCCCTCTTATAGTCAGGCCAATTATGGAATTGTCCGACCATAAGCAAGGAGGCCGCTATACTACTTATGCCGATTATTGAAGGGCCCCCGGCGAGAGAAGGGTATATATTCCCCCGACCTCCGCGGGCGGAATATATAATATCTTCCCGAATCTCACTGGCCTCCCCACAATAATCCTTGGCACAACTCGCTGCCACCAACCGCTTCACGGTAACTATTAGCCGAACACACAGACGTGGGATTCAAGATCGAGATAACAGAACAGCCCAAGATTAATTATATAATTTAATCGCCTAACGCACACTAGAAACTACAATATATACAATAGGGAATCTACAGAATATACATATGTCAGAGTACAGTTACAGATAAAGCATGGGTTACAAACAGGTATACAATTACATCAGTTACCTTGTGTGTCTGGCCACAGGGGGGCGCTGTAGACCAGGTTTCCAGGAACTCCCTCACAGGTCTTTCCCAACCAGGCCCCCGAGCAGAAGAACACTGGAAAATGGCCGAAGCAGGGTTATCAACCTGGGCAAATCCAGGTCCCCTCCTACCTTAGTGACCTCACAGGGAGCACTGCTCCACCCCTGGCTGGAGTTATGGACAAATTCACAACATGGAATATGGGCCATAACTTTGCCTGGGAGCGTCGTAGGCGGACGCCAATGCTCTCATTGTGACAGTTATGAATTTAGCTACAGAACGAGGGGACTCATGACCTGTCTACGAGTTCCCATATGGCTGATATCACGCCTGGGGTATTTCCCAAGCTCCCCCTTCCATAAAAAAGGTGTGCCAGCATCGTCCGCCTGCGCAAACACCATTTTTATGGTTGCCATATTTATCGGAGATATGGCTTGCGAGATATGAACCATTTTTTACTGGAGTCGTTCTGTCTGGCTACTTCCAAGCCTTGCTAATGAGATACAACTCTGGTTACAGGGTGACGGCAGGGAGCCATCCTGTGTCCATTGTCCTCACATCATCTCATCTCCATATCAGAGGAGATGGCTGTTGGAGGTGTAAGTGGGATGTGACACCTTCACAGATGCTGGACATTTGAGCACAAGAAGGGAGGGGGGGCACTGCCAGGGAGTGATGAGAGCAATTATGACTTCTAGTCATAATTCCTCTTCATATCCCAGGATTTACCTCACAGTCACATATATGCTAGAATAAGGGATGTGTACCAGGATAGGGGACATATTTACCATTAGGTTGCCCAGGATGGAAGATATTACTACATGATGGAAAAGGAACAACACATGATGTCTTTATAGGATTTTTTTATAGCTACATGAGCCCATACATCTAACCAACATCAGTGAGCTCAGAAAACCGGGGCTGTACGGCCTCACGCGTCTCTGCTGCCCCCTGGTGGCCACTGACCATACAGCACAGACTCTTACAATAGTTTTGGAAAAGTTTGAATCAAGACAGATTAAGAACTATTGTGATTCTTCCATTCAGCAGCCAGTACAATTCTAATTGCAGCTTTGGATGTGACTGGAGAAAAGCCAAAATAAATCACAATCTTAAGATTAAGTAAAGTGGATTCATTTTATAAGTAAATGCAAGCTGAAATAAGCTCCATAATGTCCTGAACCCTGGCGGCTCCGCTGACCCCGATTAATGGATGCTCTGGTCTTACCACAGGTCTCCTGTTTCCCGTGTGCACCCCGCTGCCTGGTAAGGGTGAGCAATGCCAAAATCGGAACCAATTACTAGAACTCTTCAGTTGGGAGCTGGAGTCTGATGTCCCTGCGAACCTTTGCCCCTGTCCTAACGGACTTGTCTGCGAACCTCAGAGGTGACTAGGATGGAATCAGTAATGCTGGTGGCAGGAGGCTTATAATGTCTCATGTGTAGCTCGTGTAAATGGGAAAACAGAACATAAAACCGGACAGTCAAATCTCACACCAGAAATGAAATCTTGAGGTTGTGAGATTGCTCAGTTATAAATAATGGTTTATGCACAAAATGGATACAATATTCAATGTGAAATAGTAATGCAGAGAGCCTGGTATAAACGATGGGCATGCAAATATGACTAATATACAATGCAGGCACATCCTGGTGGGTAATAAATATACACAATGCAGAGACCGATGTAATGCATTATATATAATGTACAGAGTGATGTGATGTATTATATACAATGTAGAGAGCAATGTAATGTATTATATACAATGTAGCAAGTGATGTGATGTAGTATATACAATGTGTTACATTACATCGCTCCCCACATTGTATATAATACATTACATCGCTCTCTCCATTGTATATAAAACATCACATTACTCTCCTTATTGTATATATTATATATACAATATAGAAAGTGATGTGATGTATTATATACAATGTAGAGTGATGTAGTATATACAATGTTACATTACATTACTCCGCGCATTGTATATGATCCATTACATTGCTCCCCGCCCTGTATAATACATTACATCGCTCCCCGCATTGTATATATTATATATACAATAGAGAGATGTGATGTCTTATATGAAATGTAGAGTGATGTGATGTAGTATATACAATGTGTTACATTACATCGCTCCCCGCATTGTATATGATTCATTACATCGCTCCCCGCATTGTATATGATCCATCATTGCTCCCCGCATTGTATATGAGCCATGACATCGCTCCCCGCATTGTATATGAGCCATGACATCGCTCCCCGCATTGTATATGAGCCATTACATCGCTCCCCGCATTGTATATGAGCCATGACATCGCTCCCCGCATTGTATATGATCCATGACATCGCTCCCCGCATTGTATATGATCCATGACATCGCTCCCCGCATTGTATATGATCCATGACATCGCTCCCCGCATTGTATATGATCCCTGACATCACTCCCCGCATTGTATATGATTCATTACATCGCTCCCCGCATTGTATATGATCCATGACATCGCTCCCCGCATTGTATATGATCCATGACATCGCTCCCCGCATTGTATATGATCCATGACATCGCTCCCCGCATTGTATATGAGCCATGACATCGCTCCCCGCATTGTATATGATCCATGACATCGCTCCCCGCATTGTATATGATTCATTACATCGCTCCCCGCATGGTATATGATCCATTACATCGCTCCCCGCATTGTATATGATCCATGACATCGCTCCCCGCATTGTATATGATTCATTACATCGCTCCCCGCATTGTATATGATCCATGACATCGCTCCCCGCATTGTATATGATCCATGACATCGCTCCCCGCATGGTATATGATCCATGACATCGCTCCCCGCATTGTATATGATCCATGACATCGCTCCCCGCATTGTATATGAGCCATGACATCGCTCCCCGCATTGTATATGATCCATGACATCGCTCCCCGCATTGTATATGAGCCATGACATCGCTCCCCGCATTGTATATGATCCATGACATCGCTCCCCGCATTGTATATGAGCCATGACATCGCTCCCCGCATTGTATATGATCCATGACATCGCTCCCCGCATTGTATATGATTCATTACATCGCTCCCCGCATGGTATATGATCCATTACATCGCTCCCCGCATTGTATATGATCCATGACATCGCTCCCCGCATTGTATATGAGCCATGACATCGCTCCCCGCATTGTATATGATCCATGACATCGCTCCCCGCATTGTATATGATCCATGACATCGCTCCCCGCATGGTATATGATCCATGACATCGCTCCCCGCATTGTATATGATCCATGACATCGCTCCCCGCATTGTATATGATCCATGACATCGCTCCCCGCATTGTATATGAGCCATGACATCGCTCCCCGCATTGTATATGATCCATGACATCGCTCCCCGCATTGTATATGATTCATTACATCGCTCCCTGCATGGTATATGATCCATTACATCGCTCCCCGCATTGTATATGATCCATGACATCGCTCCCCGCATTTTATATGATTCATTACATCGCTCCCCGCATTGTATATGAGCCATGACATCGCTCCCCGCATTGTATATGAGCCATGACATCGCTCCCCGCATTGTATATGATCCATGACATCGCTCCCCGCATTGTATATGAGCCATGACATCGCTCCCCGCATTGTATATGAGCCATGACATCGCTCCTCGCATTGTATATGAGCCATGACATCGCTCCCCGCATTGTATATGATCCATGACATCGCTCCCCGCATTGTATATGATCCATGACATCGCTCCCCGCATTGTATATATTATATATACAATATAGAGAGCGATATGTACTAAATACAATGCAGAGAGCAACATGATGTATTACATACAGGGAGGAGAGCGATGCAATGTATTATATACAGGGCAGAGAGCGATGTAATTTATTCTATACAATTCTGAGAGCATTTTAATGATTAAAGTGTATCTTTCCTTTCAGCAATATTCTATACAGTAAACACTTAACTAATCTTTAATGATAGAGTATACAGAGCTTTCCAGTTAGTGACCATCGCACGATGCTCGTACCCTCCTCCCCTGGTCCCGGCCTCCCCTGCAGAGCTCTCATGGCTGCTACATTGCAGTAACCTTTTCCTCTATTTTCGTAGTCACAGCTTGGTGTCTGTTTGTGAAGATCCATCTCTGCTTAACACCAAGAGAAATAGACCGGACTACATAGACGAGGACTCGTCACTTATCACCGCAGCACCCCAAGACGGACTGATCTATGAAGACGGCGTCCTGGTGCCCACAGGGTTTGGGCTTGATCCCGGCACGTCTGAAGACGTCATTGACAGAGAGTCAGAACTTGCCCCTCAGTCCCACTTCATAGACTATATATAAAGACACTGGTTGTATCTATAGATTCTGGATAATTATTCCAAATATGTAACAGAATTCTCTGCAGTTTGGGGACAATGATAAAATGTGTCAAGAAGTCTCTTTGCCGGATGGAAGTGCAATAATATCGTCCACATTAATTTATATATATATTCCTATATGTGCACGTGTCTACGGTTTTCCCCTATATTTTTGGCAGGACAGATGATCTCATGAGTTCAGTAAATAAACTATTTTAATATCTCGGTGCAGATTGTGTCACTTCTATTAAAACAAGCAGAAAATTAGAGAACTGCAAATAGTTGAAAACATGTTTAAAGCACCGCTCCAGCGTGTTTTTTATAATGGTGGTGCTTTAAAGTTCTCTACCCTTAGTCTCATACTTACCTCCTGTCTTCACCGCCGGTCCCCAACACTTTGTGACCTAACGGCTGCTCAAGTGTTTCATGGAGGTCATTCTTCAATGTAAGTCTATGAGAGCCTCGTACTGGCTCTCATAGACTTGTTTTGATAGCTAGTCCTGTAACTTCTGATTTCCAACCAGTGAGACGTTGAGGCCATAAGATGGTGTTGCGGGACCAAAGCGGCGTTAGGTCACTTCAATGTAAGTTTATGAGAGCCTCGTTCTGTCTCTCATAGACTTGTTTTGATAGCTTGTGAAGTAACATCTGATTTCTGGACAGTGAGACGTTGAGGTCATAAGATAGTGTTGCGGGACCAAAGCGGCATTAGGTCATTCTTCAATGTAAGTCTATGAGAGCCTCGTACTAGCTCTCATAGATTTGATATATTGTGATGTAACTTCTGATATCTGACCAGTGAGACTTGAGGTCATAAGATGGTGATGCAGCACCGAAGCGGCTTTAGAGGTCATTCTTCAATCTAAGTCTAGGGCAGCCTTATTCTGGCTCTCTTAGACTTGCATTGAGAGCATTTGATGTAACTTCTGGTTTCCGCGGGGTGGCACGGTGGCTCAGTGGTTAGCACTGTAGTCTTGCAGTGCTGGGGTCCTAGGTTCAAATCCCACCAAGGACACCATCTGCAAGGAGTTTGTATGTTCTCCCCGTGTTTGCGTGGGTTTCCTCCGGGTTCTCCGGTTTCCTACCACACTCCAAAAGACATACAGATAGGGACCTTAGATTGTGAGCTCCAATGGGGACAGTGCTCCTGATGTACGTAAAGCGCCGTGGAATATGTTAGCGCTATATAAAAATAAAGATTTGATTTTTTCCGGCCAGTGATATGTTGCAGTCACAAGATGGCGCTGCGGGACCGGAGCGGCGTCAGTAAAAGCTGAAAACGATGAAGGGTGACTATATGACAGGGACCTTAGATTAAGAGCACCACTCCAGTCATGCAGTCTGCTTTTACCAACATGTGACAGAGCAGCCGGTGGTGCAGATATCACTGATACCAGCGTAGGCTGTAATACGATCCATCAGGGTACCAAGTCCGTTCATTACATTTCTCCCTCCTAAATCTTCTCCCATTACCTGTGAGTGATATTATTGGGAAGTGGAAGGAACCGCAGCAACTAGGCCACGAAGTGGAAACCCCATACTATTACAGAGTGAGGGGGCCGAGTGCTGTGGAACAGAGGGCAGAAAAGTAACCACCGCTCTGCTGACCCCATAACTGCAGAGAACAGACCTCCTCTGGTAACATCAGCACAAACCCTGCGGCCACTGGGGGCTTCATGGCCGAGCAGCTGCAATCGTACATCACCAGCACAATGCCGAGGAGCTGCAGCTGTACATCACCAAGCAAAATGCAGAGCTGTAAATCACAAAGCACAATGCCGAGGAGCTGCAGGAGCCGTACATCACCAAACACAATGTTGAGGAGCTGCAGTCGTACATCACCAAGCACCATGCTGAGGAGCTGCAGTCGTACATCACTAAGCACAATCCCGAGCTCTACATCACCAAGCACAATGTTAAAATGTTGGGAAGAGTGGTGTAAAAGCTAGAATCCAAAAATTGCTGTTCCCCAGGACTGTACCCAGTGCACAATATCCAGTCATGGATGGGGGAGGTTGGTGTAAGAACATGACCGGCCCGCACACAGCCCGAACCTCAGCCCCATCCAACATTTTTGCAATGACCTGGAATGCAGATTGTGAGTCTGGGCCTCTCTCCAGCACCAGTGTCTGAAGTCAGAAATTCCAACTGATACCTCCAAAATCTGGTAGAAATCCTTCCGAAAAGCGAGAGAGCCTTTATATCTGCAAAGGGGCCAACTCCATATTAATGTCTAAGGATTTAGGGTCATGTGTGGCATTTTGGCCGCATATTGTAATGTGGCTCATGTCTGTTGTCACATCCTCACCCCACATGGATATGCACTAACTAGATCTTAAAGAAACAAATACAACACTTTTTTTTTTTTAATTTATTGGCATGTTCATTGTTGTAAACAGCGGTCGGCATGAAAAAAGAAAAAAAAAAATTATCAAAACCTTGTACTGATCTGTTATAAATTAGATGGCAAAATTTCAAAAGTTACGCAGGAGAAATTCATTACATTTTGTGAGTTTGTATTCCTGTAAAACAATAAGAAATGAGGACGGATTTTATGCGGTTTTATTGTTTGCTGGAGATGATTAAAATGAAGAAAAAAAAAAAACCTGTAATAAAAGAGAAAAAAAAAGAAAAAAGAAAAAAAAAGAAAAAAAAAAAAGTTCACAACTGAAAAGTGTCCCAGAAAATAATAAAAAAATAAAAACCCACAAGCGTATACAGAAGTCTATATAGTACCAGGTGGTGGGGGATGGGGAAAAAAAACAAAAACAAATAGGCAGCTATACTGTCCAATGTACACAGTGTAGATGAGAATCTGGGGACCGCGTCTGCATTGGGGGGACAAGGGGAGAATTTCATTTCTATTTACACTCCGAAGAAAACACAGTAGAAGTTTGCTCTATTGCAAAGCGAGGCAACCAGTGCTTCTCCGGCCGCTGTAGAACTACAAGTCCCAGCAAGCACATAAGGCTATTTGCATCTGTCTCACACTTTTTTCTCTTCTCACAATGGGGTGAGAGGGGCTGTCATCTATAACTTTCATATATATATATATATATATATAGAATATATTGGAAAGTTATGGGCCTGTGCACATGGTGCTTTTTTTATGCAGTTTTTAAAAAAATCTGCACCAAAATCTGCATTTCTATCATTATGCCAGCAGAGATTTCTGAAGTTGCTTTCTCTTTTCCTTGCAGAAAAAAAAAAAATCTGCAGCATGTAAATTTTTGCAGCATTTTTTCCTGCGTTTTTTAGCCCTTGACTACTAAAAAAAAAAAAAAAAAAACCGCTCCAAAAAAAGCATGTTTTTGGGTGTGTTTTTCTGCTAGATGGTCCACATTTGCTGCAGAAGATTTCTGCACCAAATCTGCATTGTGTGCACATACCCAACTTGCATTCAAGTACTCTGCTTGCTGGCAGTGAATAGTTATTGATTGACCACATAGTCAGTCATTGTTTTTTTATGATCTCTCATTTAGCACAATTTTTTTTTTTTTTTCTTTTTCAGAATAAATCACTACGATACAAAGTAACGAGAAATTGTGTCAAATCAGGGCAGATTGAAATCCTCTGGATATAAAGGAGTTGATATTCACTGACATCAAGAGTGTGTATTGAAAATGGTGGAGCAAAAGTTTGTTAAGTTATAGACGTTATTGGGCAATTAAAGGGGCTTGCTAGGAAAATAAAAAAAAAAAAAATAAGAGAAACAGGAAAAAAAAACCTGAAAAAATGAAAACAAAAAAAATAGAAAAAATAAACAGAAAAAAACTGAAAAAAGACTGGAAAAACGCTCTAAAAAATTAAACAGAAAAAAAAAATTACAGAAAAACTGGAAAAACACTGGGAACAAAAGAAAAAATTAAAAAAACTGAACAAAAACCAATAGAAAAAAAATTAAGAAAAAAAAAACCAGAACAAAAAAACCCCAAAAATATTTACAGGAAAAAAAAACCCCCTGAAAAATAACTGAACCCCCCCCGAAAAATATAAAACAGAAAAAAAACTGAATAAAAAAAACCCAGAAACCGCGCCCCCCCCTAAAAAACAAAAAAACCCCAATGGAATAAAAACTGAACAAAAAGCAGAACCAAAAAAAACCCAAAACCTAAAACCAGACCCCTGAAAGAACTGGAAAAAAACAGAACAGAAAAAAAAAACCCAGAAACACTGAAAAAAGAAAGCAGGGAAAAGAAAACACAAAGAACCAGAAGGAAAAAAAAAAAAAAAAAACGAAAAAACCCCTGAAAAATAAACAGGAAAAAAACAACAAAAAATAGAAAAAAAAAAAACCTGAATAAAAAAAAAAAACCTGAATAAAAACTGAAGAAGCAGAACCAAAAAAAAACCAACCTAAAACCAGACCCCTGAAAAAAACTGGAAAAAAAAAACAGAACAGAAAAAAAAAATAAACAGAAAAACACTGAAAAAAGAAAGCAGGAAAAAGAAAAAACAAATAACCAGGAGGGGAAAGAAAAAAAAAAAAAAGTCAGCCCCACACCTGTCCACAGGCTGGTTGTGGTACTGCAGTTCGACTAGTCGTGGACAAGAGATGCAAAACTAGATGCAGCCCATGACTTGCGAGTTTTTAGTAATCCTTTAAGGCCGCCATTTACAATGGACCGGCCCAATGACTATGTTGCAGCGGATTGTTGCAGCCTGCGGGGAGGCATTGCACCGTACCCCATCCTTGGACGTGTAGTTCTACAGAAGTGACAGAGCGGCAGCATCTTGCACTATTGCTACCATCCGGCCTCACATTCTTTACCTCATCGGGCAACACGTAGCGCCCATCCCCTTCTCACCCGGGTTGGCAGCGGCCGGAGCCCGTCTCAACCCACCGGCAGGCGAGAGACAAGTCCGGATGTACACAGCGGAGTCAGGCTCGTGTGATTGTAGCGGCCGGGCTCTCGCTCACGTACAGACTCGCACTTTATACGACTCTCAATGAGGTAATGTGTGTATCAGCAAAATATAAGTGTCCAGGCTTCTCTTATTTTCTCCCCCCTCATATAGTAGCCTGAAGCCATCCAGGGCCGCAGCCGCGCGTCTTACCTGAGCTCGCTGATGCCCATTCCTCCGCTGCACCCGGGTTGCATTAACTTAATATATATTTAAATATATCTCATTTTTTACTTATTTGCACGTCCCTTTCAGCTTTACAGTTTAATCGACCATAGTGCAGAACATGATTAGAAGTCACAAACAAGGAACCCAGAAGGTTACTAGGCTGCTGATTGGCTTAAGACAGCCGACCAATCAGTGCTGGTGTCATAGCTTCACACTCAATAAAGTTATCATCCCCCCCCTCCCTCCGCCAAGAGGCGCGACTCCAGCGGCAGTGAACCCGTCTAGAAAGAGAAGAAACGTGGCTCGCCAACGTGGCCGGGTGGCGTCGGGTCCTCAGTCTTGAGCGGCGTCTTTAGTGGATGCTCCGTCCAGATAGATTTTCAGCGCCTTCTCTTTGCGGGGGGAGTAAGTCACGCGGTGACCAGTTTTTTGCAGCCGGCTGCTTTCCTTTTTCATCAGCTCGTTCCTTTGCTCGTCTGTTAATTCAACCAGCTCCTCCGTCTTATCCCTGTGAAGATGCAGAGGGGAAAGAGATTAAAATTCCACTGGTGACCCTCCTACAAGAGCAGAACGCTTCACTCCTGAAATACTCTGTGCTGCTGGGAGACCTGGCCCTCCATAAGATCAGCAAACTACTTACCTGAAATACTCTCTGCTGCTGGGAGACCTGGCCCTTCATAAGATGAGCAAACTACTTACCTGAAATACTCTATGCTGCTGGGAGACCTGGCCCTCCATAAGATGAGCAAACTACTGACCTGAAGAAGGGAATTTTGTTTACTTACCGTAAATTCCTTTTCTTCTAGCTCTAATTGGGAGACCCAGACAATTGGGTGTATAGCTACTGCCTCCGGAGGCCACACAAAGTATTACACTTAAAAGTGTAAGGCCCCTCCCCTTCTGCCTATACACCCCCCGTGGGATCACGGGTTCCTCAGTTTTAGTGCAAAAGCAAGAAGGAGGAAAGCCAATAAACTGGTTTAAGCAAATTCAATCCGAAGGAATATCGGAGAACCGAAACCATTCAACCTGAACAACATGTGTATACAAAAAAACAGGGGCGGGAGCTGGGTCTCCCAATTAGAGCTAGAAGAAAAGGAATTTACGGTAAGTAAACAAAATTCCCTTCTTCTTTGTCGCTCTATTGGGAGACCCAGACAATTGGGATGTCCAAAAGCAATCCCTGGGTGGGTAAAAAAGAGAATTTTGTTTACTTACCGTAAATTCTTTTTCTTATAGTTCCGACATGGGAGACCCAGACCATGGGTGTATGCTACTGCCCCCCGGAGGACACACAAAGTTACTACACTCAAAAACGTGTAGCTCCTCCCTCCTAGCATATACACCCCCTGCCAGCCAGATCTAGCCAGTTTAGTGCAAAAGCTGAAGGAGGACATCCACCCACAAGAAGAGACGGAGTAAAATCCGGCAGAACCGGAACCTCTGTCTACAACAATAACAGCCGGTGAAGACACACGGGACAAGAAACCTGCCAACAGGCAATAGGGAGGGTGCTGGGTCTCCCATGTCGGAACTATAAGAAAAAGAATTTACGGTAAGTAAACAAAATTCTCTTTTTCTTTATCGTTCCTTTATGGGAGACCCAGACCATGGGACGTTCCAAAGCAGTCCATGGGTGGGAATAAACAGACACTGAGAAGCAGGCAAACCTAACTTCACAAATGGGCGACAGACGCCGGAAAAATGCGTCTGCCCAAGCCCGCGTCTGCCAAAGCATGAGCATGCCTTGGGTAGTGCTTCGAAAAAGTATGCAGACTAATTCGAGCTGGAGTCTGACAGACCTACTGAGCCGTAACCTGGTGCTTGAAAGCCCAAAAAGGCGCCGACAGGTCTGATCAAATGTGCTCTGATCCCCGGCGGGGAAGGCACCTGAGTACACTTGTAGGTCTCGGAAATGGCCGACCTAAGCCAACGAACCAGGGTCGGCATAGATGCCGAGAGACCGCTACGCTGACGAACAGTCAGCACCAGAGAGGTGCACCGCCTAATAACGGCGGTGCGAGACACATAGATCCGGAGCGGCCGCACCAGATCCAGGATATGCAACGCTTTCTTAAGCGATGAATAGGAGCCGGACAAAAGGAAAGCAGGAAAATTGCCCCGAATAAGGTGGAAGCAGTAACCGCCTTAGGGAAAAAGTCCGGAGTCGGATGAAGACCACCTTGTCTTGATGCAAAAGACCAAAAAAAGGGGGTGACTCCGAGGGAGTGCAGCCAGAACTCTCTGGCGGGAAATGATAGCAACTAGAAAGAGTACTTTCTGTGAAAGACACAACAAAGAAACCTCCCGAAGATGGCGCAAAGGGGGGTTTCCGGGAACCGGGAGGACCGGATTAAGGTCCGAGGTCTCCATAGGCCGCCGGAAGGCGGATGATGTGGGATGTGCCCTTAAAGGAGCGCACCGGAGCCAGCCGGACGATTCGCCGCTGGCACATACTGACAGAGCCGAGACCTGTCCGTTAAAGAGGGATAGTCCTAGCTATAGACCGGCCTGTGCAAGGGACAGGAGGGTCGGCAAGGCCAAAAAAAGGTCAAAGGACACTTTGGAGCTCGAGTCATAGTGGAGATGACTTCAGGAAGGATATCAGAAGTCGCTAAGATCCAGGACTCAAGAGCTACGCCGTCATTCTGAGAATCCAGAATTCTGACGGGGCAAAAACGGACCTTTTGAGAAAAGGTCTGAACGGTCCGGAAGATGCGAAGGCAACCCAACGGACAGAAGGAGCAGGTCAGAGTACGAAGCCTGCTTGGGTCAATCTGGAGAATGACCCGACGGCCCCCGTTACCGATCTTGCGCAGGACTCTGGACAAGAGGTAGAGGGGGAAATTCGTAAAGAGACAAAGCTGGGATCAAACATGAACCAGTGTGGCTACCGCAAAACCTGAGGATTGTGGACCACGGTAGGACAGCTGAAATAGCCTGCCTCGTAGTTTTCACATCTAGCATGTGGACTGCGGATACGGTGGACTAGGAGTCCCCTGTCCACTGAAGGATGTTGAGCCGCCATGATTGCCAGGCGGCTGAGTGTCCCGCCTTGGAAGCTGGTGTAGGAAAACGCTGTCACGTTGTCCGACTGGACTCGAATGTGCCTAGCCGCCCACAGATGGTGAAGGCTTAGAGGGCAAGAAATACAGCCCTGATTTCCAGCACATTGATCCAGAGGGCTGATTCGGACAGAGTCCAAGCGCCCTGCGCTCCACGATGGAGATATACTGTTCCCAAGGCGGATAGGCTAGCATCCTGGTGAGGATCACCCGGAACGGACCAGAAAAGGAGCGCCCCTGAGACAGAGTGGCCGAAGCCACCACTGAAACGAGCCCCTGGTCAGTGGCGAAGCCACCACCCCGTGGGAGGAGTGAGTTCGCTAGTACAGCGGAAAATATCCAGTCTCAGAGGACGCAGGAAAAACTGGGCAAGGAACCACTTCCATTGACGCCCTGAGAACCTCTGGTTCGAGGTCAGAGTGGACTTGCACAGAAAGACAAGCCACCCGATAGGTCAGAGTGGCGAGAGTGAACGAAGCACTCTGCTAAGAGTCAGCACTGGATGAAAACCCAACAAGAAAACCGTCCAGGGCCAAAGATCACTGCCAAACCCTAGGGGGGCAGGACCCTGATCACAGCTGCCCCATGAGGATACTGGAGGAGCCTTGTCTGACCCCAAGGGAAGAGCCACGAATTGGACCACTCCGATTGTCAAAACGCAGTCAACGCTGGTGTGAAACTGCGATTGACTCCTGCCGATAGGCATCTCTGATGCCGATGGTTGCTAGGGAATCTCCATGGAGTCTTGATTGATCCGGTGAAAAAAACACACGGAACAAAACCAAGACTCAATGAGAAAACGCCACACCTGGCTATGCTTGAGAGCTAAAGATCCAGGTCGGAAGCACTGCCCTCTTCGGGGACTAGGAATAGATTTAAGCAAAAATCTCAGAACCGTTCCCAGACGGGAACCGGTACAATTACTCCATTGGCCTGCCAGAAATGCCACGGCCTGTGAGAAGGTGGCGGCTTTGGAGCAGGGAGGAGATGACAGAGAAAAACTGTTTGGCGGGTGGACAGAAGTCCATCCTGTAGCCAAGGGAGATAAAGTCTCGCCCCCACTGAACGGAGACGTGTTAGAACCCTACGTCGCCAGTGGAGAGAGCCTGCCACCGACCAAGGAGGTTGTTGGCGTGGCTAAATAGCTCGGAGGAAGCTGACTCAGTGACAGCATCTCCTGCGGCCTTCTGAAGACGCAGCTTCGAGCTATTTGGTTCTATGGACCTAGGCTGACCTAGAGGACGATCAGACGGAGGAACGGAAACCACCGAAACCTCAACTGATTCCTGTCCTGGACAGGTGCCCTGGTTCAGGTTTGTGGCAAGGAAGAACACTTCCCGCCAAGAGCTTCCTTAAATTCACTCAGTTGGTTCCGAGGACACTGGTCTCTCCAAGTGGGAGCCCAGCAGGGAACCTCCATAGAGGCATCTGCCTTCCAAATCCGAAGCCACAGGAGCCTGCGGATAGCGAGGAAGGGAGCCCAGATCACCGCCGTGCGGCGTCCAGCATGGCAGACCTGGTATAGAACTGAAGTCTGTAAGTTCAGGCAACCGTTTTGGCATAGAGTCCCTGTGGGAGGATGCATCTCCTCCAGAGAAGCAGAGAAGGTACAAAAAAACCGCACTGCTGTAAGCTGAGGGGAAGAAAGCTCCTGCCGTCCTCATACCGACTTGGCCCAAAGGACAACCGGGCGGACCGCAGAACCGTAAGTGAGGAGCCATCAGGCACTGACATAACGGCCCGGGCTGAGCCACCAGAGGTGAATGAGCCCACTACTTGACCACCGTTGGTGGACAGGGGAAATCCAGTCCTCAGAATCACGCTTCATGGGAAGCGATCAGAGCGGACCCTGGCTGGTCCCAGGGGCCTGAAAAACTGGAGAGGTTAAGGAACACACGTTGTGTTCACCTAGATAAGGTAACACCGGCGGATTGAGGTCCAGTACAAAATTAATGTACCGTAGGATCCATATAGAGGTGCCGTCCGCCACTGATACAACTATCTGGGCTGAAAGTCTAGACACCGGAGTGGCTACCCTTGGCGGATGAGTACACTCCTTGACCACCTCAGATGGGAGGGGGAGACAGGCAGCAGAACTCCGCTGTGGGGTCTGCAGGATAGGCTGTGGGCTTGGACGCAGCGGGCTGAAAACTGGAGTGGTGAAAGAACACACTCCTCGTCATGTTTAAAGCATACTGATGCATTTCTGCCAGCGGGGAACACTTCCCTGATCAGGCGTATGGAGGTCCAGTAAAAGAATAATGGACGTAATCCAATCATTCGCATCTGCGTCACCTACGGACGGATCGTCCGAGCCCGTGGTAGAGACATCCTCCTCGTCCAGCGAGTCAGCTCGTAATCGGAGCTGCGGGACGGGGAGGACAGGGGACCCTGCGTCTCCCTGTCAGGAGGACGGGGTCTGTGTCCAGAAGGAGAGTCCCTTGTGAGCTTTGCTGAGCGAAGCAGAAAACGCCCTGAGAAGGGGGCTGCATGCTCAGCAGATGCCGGGACAGCCGACCCCTGGAGATTCCTGGGGGGTCAGCCCCCGAACCGGAGCAGCTGGAGGGACCATTAATGAGCTCCCATGTATAGCCGTACGAGACCACCTGCAGGGGATAATAAAAACAGCCTGCAGTCTCGCTCTGTGACATGCTGCAGAGGTGGGGGCTCTGTCTGGAATGGCTAGAATACCCAAGACAGAGGTTCAGCCTGGGAAGAATCCCGGCTGAGGCCTTGCTACTATCCACCACATAAGAACCGTTACAGTGTGTCGGTTCAGGCATATAAGGTTACATGCAGAACATGTAGAGCTTTGCTGCTAGAGTGAGACATGCTGCTGAGGAGGAGATTCTATGATAAGGAATTAACTCCTTCATGCCCTGAGAGTGAATAAAAGTGCACAACCAGAGGTTGTGACTTATCAGGCCGCTATATGTGTGCCCTCCAGATTCCAGCCTGGACCCCCAGCCAGATATTCCCTCCCTCTGCTGCAGAGCAGCCAGCGCCGTCCAGTGTACTAAGACGCTGAGAAAATGGCGCCAGAGCGAGGGGGGGGGGGGCGGAGGTTAACCCAGAAGCGGGAATCGGAGGGCGAAGGAGATGTACAGGGGAGGGAATCATCTCCTCAGATAGGAGTGTCCTCCCCTGTGCAGAGCGGCCGGCGGGCGGCTCTGCAGCGTCCCCCTGCATGTCTGACATGCAGGGGAACGAAACGAAACTAGGCCGCGGCTGAAGCCGGGGCCTAGAGTTATACATGCGGCCGAGAATCAGGCAACATCGGCGCGGTTCCCAGTAAAAAACCGTGGAACCGGCCGGAAACACAGTAAAAGCAGCATTATCAAGCATCACTGTCCCCCACATTAAAAGTGCCCCACATTGCAGAAAGGACCCTCTGAATAACGTCTCTATACTTAGCTTTGAGACGCAGGGTCCAGTCCCTGGTGGGATGGGGGTCCAGTGCTCCTTCCAGCAGGGTCCTGCACCAGGGCTGCGGATGGAGGCCGGTCTCCTGCAAGGCAGAGAGAACCGTGTTGGCTCCAACTTCAAGCCAGAGCCACTAGGGATGGTGAAGGAGCGCGGCATGAAGGGCTCCTGCCCTGAATCAACCTTAACAGCACTGCCGCCAGGGGAGTGTGAAGGGACATGCCGGGAGTCCAGTGGACCCACTTTTCTTCCAAATCTTTAGAAAAAAAAAAAAAAAAAAAAAAAATCAAACTCTTCTTCCAAAGAGAATACATGTGTGTGCCTCCTGACACAAAGCAAAAAACTGGCTAGATCTGGCTGGCAGGGGGTGTATATGCTAGGAGGGAGGAGCTACACGTTTTTGAGTGTAGTAACTTTGTGTGTCCTCCGGGGGGCAGTAGCATACACCCATGGTCTGGGTCTCCCATAAAGGAACGATAAAGAAATAATACCTCATGATAGGGCCGTAAAAACGGCCCCTTTTCTACAGGTGGGCAATCGCCGCCTGAAGGACTCGCCTACCTAGGCTGGCGTCCGCCGAAGCATAGGTATGCACCTGATAATGTTTGGTAAAAGTGTGCAGACTCGACCAGGTAGCCGCCTGGCACACCTGCTGAGCCGTAGCCTGGTGCCGTAATGCCCAGGACGCACCCACGGCTCTGGTAGAATGGGCTCTCAGCCCTGAGGGAACCGGAAGCCCCGCAGAACGGTAGGCTTCAAGAATTGGTTCCTTGATCCACCATGCCAAGGTTGACTTGGAAGCCTGCGACCCTTTACGCTGGCCAGCGACAAGGACAAAGAGTGCCTCCGAGCGGCGCAGAGGTGCCGTGCGGGAAATGTAGATTCTGAGTGCTCTCACCAGATCCAACAAATGCAAATCCTTTTCACATTGATGAACTGGACGAGGACACAAAGAAGGTAAGGAGATATCCTGATTGAGATGAAAGGAGGATACCACCTTAGGGAGAAACTCCGGAATCGGGCGCAGAACTACCTTGTCCTGGTGAAAAACCAGGAAGGGAGATTTGCATGACAGCGCTGCTAGCTCGGACACTCTCCGAAGAGACGTGACCGCTACTAGAAAGGCCACTTTCTGTGAAAGGCGAGAAAGGGAAACATCCCTCATAGGCTCAAAAGGCGGCTTCTGGAGAGCAATTAGAACCCTGTTCAGATCCCAGGGCTCTAACGGCCGCTTGTAAGGAGGGACGATATGACAAACCCCTTGCAGGAACGTGCGTACCTGAGGAAGTCGTGCTAGGCGCTTCTGAAAAAATACAGATAGCGCTGAGACTTGTCCCTTGAGGGAGCCGAGCGACAAACCTTTTTCCAATCCGGATTGCAGGAAGGAAAGAAAAGTAGGCAATGCAAATGGCCAGGGAGAAACTCCCTGAGCAGAGCACCAAGATAAGAATATCTTCCACGTCCTGTGGTAGATCTTGGCAGAGGATAGTTTCCTAGCCTGTCTCATGGTGGCAATGACCCCTTGAGATAATCCTGAAGACGCTAGGATCCAGGACTCAATGGCCACACAGTCAGGCTCAGGGCCGCAGAATTCTGATGGAAAAACGGCCCTTGAGACAGCAAGTCTGGCCGGTCTGGTAGCGCCCACGGTTGTCCTACCGTGAGATGCCACAGATCCGGGTACCACGACCTCCTTGGCCAGTCTGGGGCGACGAGGATGGCGCGGTGGCAGTCGGACCTGATCTTGCGTAGCACTCTGGGCAACAGTGCCAGAGGAGGAAACACATGAGGGAGTTGAAACTGCGACCAATCCTGAACTAAGGCGTCCGCCGCCAGAGCTCTGAGATCGTGAGACCGTGCCATGAAGGCCGGAACCTTGTTGTTGTGCCGGGACGCCATTAGGTCGACGTCCGGCATCCCCCAGCGGCGACAAATTTCCTGAAACACGTCCGGGGTGAAGAGACCATTCCCCTGCGTCCATACCCTGGCGACTGAGGAAGTCTGCTTCCCAGTTTTCTACGCCCGGGATGTGAACTGCGGATATGGTGGATGCCGTGCCTTCCACCCACGTCAGAATCCGCCGGACTTCCTGGAAGGCTTGCCGACTGCGTGTCCCTCCTTGGTGGTTGATGTATGCCACCGCTGTGGAGTTGTCCGACTGAATTCGGATCTGCTTGCCTTCCAGCCACTGCTGGAAGGCTTGTAGGGCAAGATACACTGCTCTGATTTCCAGAACATTGATCTGAAGGGTGGACTCTTGCTGAGTCCACGTACCTTGAGCCCTGTGGTGGAGAAACACTGCTCCCCACCCTGATAGACTCGCGTCCGTTGTGACCACCGCCCAGGATGGGGGTAGGAAAGACTTTCCTATTGACAATGAGGTGGGAAGAAGCCACCAGTGAAGAGAATCCTTGGCCGCCTGAGAAAGGGAGACGTTCCTGTCTAGGGACGTCGACTTCCCGTCCCATTGGCGGAGAATGTCCCATTGTAGTGGACGCAGATGAAACTGCGCGAAAGGGACTGCCTCCATTGCTGCTACCATCTTCCCTAAGAAGTGCATGAGGCGTCTCAAGGGGTGCGACTGGCCCTGAAGGAGAGATTGCACCCCTGTCTGTAGTGAACGCTGTTTGTCCAGCGGAAGCATCACTTTCGCTGAGAGAGTATGAAACTCCATGCCAAGGTATGTTATCGATTGGGTCGGGGTGAGATTTGACTTTGAAAAGTTGATGATCCACCCGAAACTCTGGAGAGTCTCCAGCGCAACGTTCAGGCTGTGTTGGCATGCCTCTTGAGAGGGTGCCTTGACAAGTAGATCGTCTAAGTAAGGGATCACGGAGTGACCCTGAGAGTGCAGGACAGCTACTACTGCTGCCATGACCTTGGTGAAGACTCTTGGGGCTGTCGCCAGACCGAAAGGCAGGGCTACGAACTGAAGGTGTTCGTCTCCTATAACGAAGCGTAGAAAACGCTGGTGCTCTGGAGCAATCGGCACGTGGAGATAAGCATCTTTGACGTCTATTGATGCTAGGAAATCTCCTTGAGACATTGAGGCGATGACGGAGCGGAGGGATTCCATCCGGAACCGCCTGGTTTTCACATGCTTGTTGAGCAGTTTTAGGTCCAGAACAGGACGGAAAGACCCGTCCTTTTTTGGCACCACAAACAAATTGGAGTAAAAACCGTGACCTTGCTCCTGAAGAGGAACAGGGATCACCACTCCTTCTGCCTTTAGAGAGCACACCGCCTGCAGAAGAGCATCGGCTCGGTCGGGAGGCGGAGAAGTTCTGAAGAATCGAGTTGGAGGACGAGAACTGAACTCTATCCTGTACCCGTGAGACAAAATGTCTCTCACCCAACGGTCTTGGACCTGTGGCAGCCAAATGTCGCAAAAGCGGGAGAGCCTGCCACCGACCGAGGATGCGGAGAGAGGAGGCCGAAAGTCATGAGGAAGCCGCCTTGGTAGCGGTTCCTCCGGCTGCTTTCTTTGGGCGTGACTGAGCCCGCCAAGAATCTGAACTCCTCTGATCCTTTTGAGTCCTTTTGGACGAGGAGAATTGGGACCTGCCCGAGCCTCGAAAGGACCGAAACCTCGACTGTCCCCTCCTCTGTTGGGGTTTATTTGGTCTGGGCTGAGGTAAGGATGAATCCTTACCCTTGGATTGTTTAATGATTTCATCCAATCTCTCACCAAACAGTCTGTCACCAGCAAATGGCAAACTGGTTAAGCACTTTTTGGAAGCAGAATCTGCCTTCCATTCCCTTAACCACAATGCTCTGCGTAAAACCACGGAGTTGGCGGACGCCACTGCCGTACGGCTCGTAGAGTCCAGGACAGCATTGATAGCGTAAGACGCAAATGCAGTCATTTGAGAGGTTAAGGACGCTACTTGCGGAACAGATGTACGCGTGACAGTGTCAATTTGCGCAAGACCAGCTGAAATAGCTTGGAGTGCCCATACAGCTGCGAATGCAGGAGCATACGACGCGCCGATAGCTTCATAGATGGATTTCAGCCAGAGTTCCATCTGTCTGTCAGTGGCATCTTTAAGTGCAGCCCCATCCTCCACTGCAACTATGGATCTAGCCGCAAGCTTGGAGATTGGAGGATCCACCTTTGGACACTGGGTCCAGCTCTTGACCACGTCAGGAGGAAAGGGATAACGTGTATCCTTAAGCCGTTTGGAGAAACGCTTATCTGGATAAGCGTAGTGTTTCTGAACTGCTTCTCTGAAGTCAGAGTGGTCCAGAAAAGCACTCAATTTACGCTTGGGATACCTGAAATGGAATTTCTCCTGCTGTGAAGCTGACTCCTCCGCTGGAGGAGCTTGGGGAGAAATATCCAACATTTTATTGATGGACGCTATGAGATCATTCACTATGGCGTCACCATCCGGTGTATCCAGATTGAGAGCGGTCTCAGGATCAGAATCCTGATCAGCTACCTCCGCCTCATCACACAGAGAGTCCTCCTGTTGGGACCCTGACCAGTGTGATGAAGTCGAGGGCCGCTCATAGCGAGCTCGCTTAGGCTGTCTGGGACTGTCGTCCGTGTCAGAGCCGTCACCCTGGAATGCATGGGACACCTCCGGAGCCCGGAGCTGTTCCAACTGAGGGGGACCAGGGGACAGTGATTCAACCGTGCCCATGGTCTGAGTTACTGGTCTAGACTGCAAAGTTTCTAGGATTTTAGTCATAGTCACAGATAATCTATCAGCAAAAGCTGCAAACTCTGTCCCCGTCACCTGGAGAGTATTCACAGGTGGTTCTCCCTGGGTCACCTCTAGCAGAGGCCCCGGCCGAACAAGTGCCACAGGGGCCGAGCACTGCACACAATGGGGGTCAGTGGAACCTGCCGGTAGAGTAGCCCCACATGCGGTACAGGCAGCATAGAAAGCCTGTGCCTTGGCACCCTTGGTTTTTGCGGACGACATGCTGTTGTCTCAGAGCAATCTAGGAGGGTATATAGTGAAGAATTACCAGCGCCCGTACAGTGCAATGTATAGCATAAAAATACAAATGAACACTGCAGCACTAGTGGGGTCAGCACCAGAGGTGCCGCTTACCGCCCGCTGAAAGCGGGTGTGTGGTCGCTAGAATCCCGTGCCTGGGTCTCCATAACTTGTCTCCCCTTCTCCAGCTCAAACAGCACGCAGGAATGGCTGCCGGCGTTCTGTGAAGAGGGGCGGACCGTGGGCGTGCCTCAGGCGAAGAGCGGGAAACCAGCGTCCCACTGTGTTCAGTGTGAGGGCTGGAGTATGTAAAGTAGACTCCAGCCCTCGGCGCTGACGTTCTGCACAGCGTCCCGCCCCCACCCTGACTGGCAGGCCTGGGGGCGGGAACGAAACGAAACTAGGCCGCAAAAAGCCGGGGACTGTAGTAGTAAGCGCGGCCGTCAAATATGCACGGCGAGCGCGGAAGTCCCCGGCGAACCACAAGTCCCAGCCGCGCCGCAGTTAAAACTGACAGCAGCGGCCGGCGCGACCGTTTCCAAACCATTAACTCCTTCAGCTAGCTGAAGATAGTGTGGCACACGCGCGCAGCGCTGTTGTCCCGGGCGCACTAACACACCCAGCAATGCTGGTGTATGTGTGCGCGATTTGCACGGGGACACAGAGTACCTTAATGTAGCAGGGCCCTGTCCCTGACGATACTCAGCTCCATGTCCAGCAGATCCCAGGGGCTGTGGATGGAGCTCGGCCTCGGTGCCTGGAGACCGGTAAGATCCCACTTCACCCAGAGCCCTAAGGGGATGGGGAAGGAAAGCAGCATGTGGGCTCCAGCCTCTGTACCCGCAATGGGTACCTCAACCTTAACAAACACCGCCGACAAAGAGTGGGGTGAGAAGGGAGCATGCTGGGGGCCCTAGTATGGGCCCTCTTTTCTTCCATCCGACATAGTCAGCAGCTGCTGCTGACTAAACAGTGGAGCTATGCGTGGATGTCAGCCTCCTTCGCACAAAGCTTGAAAACTGAGGAACCCGTGATCCCACGGGGGGTGTATAGGCAGTAGGGGAGGGGCCTTACACTTTTAAGTGTAATACTTTGTGTGGCCTCCGGAGGCAGTAGCTATACACCCAATTGTCTGGGTCTCCCAATAGAGCGACAAAGAAATACTCTCTGCTGCTGGGAGACCTGGCCCTCCATAAGATGAGCAAACTACTTACCTGAAATACTCTCTGCTGCTGGGAGACCTGGCCCTCCATAAGATGAGCAAACTACTTACCTGAAATACTCTCTGCTGCTGGGAGACCTGGCCCTCCATAAGATCAGCAAACTACTGACCTGAAATACTCTCTGCTGCTGGGAGACCTGGCCCTCCATAAGATCAGCAAGCTAGTTACCTGAAATACTCTCTGCTGCTGGGAGACCTGGCCCTCCATAAGATCAGCAAGCTAGTTACCTGAAATACTCTCTGCTGCTGGGAGACCTGGCCCTCCATAAGATGAGCAAACTACTTACCTGAAATACTCTCTGCTGCTGGGAGACCTGGCCCTCCATAAGATGAGCAAACTACTGACCTGAAATACTCTCTGCTGCTGGGAGACCTGGCCCTCCATAAGATCAGCAAGCTAGTTACCTGAAATACTCTGTGCTGCTGGGGAGTCCAGCTTCTTTTTTTCCTATCATGTCACAAATGAGGCTTACTCCTCTCCTGAAATACTCTGTATAGCTAGGAGGAGCCTAACGTCACAGCACACTCCTGTCCTGAAATACTCTGTGCTGATGGGGATACTGGGGCTGCCACTATGTAACGCCCAGTCTGTGACCTCCCTAAGATCAGCACACCCACCACCTAAAATACTCTGTATTAATGGAGGAGCCTACCCTTCCATATTACTCTTCTGAAGCGCTCTGTGCTGCTGGGGGATCCATTTTCTACTATGTCAAAAATGCAGCTTTCTCCTGAAATACTCTGTGCTGCTAGAAAGCTCCTGCTTCCTACACAAGATCAGCACACTCCTTTCCTGAAGCACTCTGTGCTGCTGGGGAGACCTGCATTTTTGTTTTGTCATGTCACAAATGAGGCTTAATCCTTTCCTGAAATACTCCGTACTGCAAGGAGGAGCCCATTTGTGACCTCGCAGTACCTTCATCCTTTACCGCTTGAGCTGCTGGTGAATCCCTTGGCTTCCACTATACAACTCTCAGTCTAAACTACCCCCCAAGATGCACATCACGATGCTGCAGCACACGGCATCAAGGAAAGCTGATCGGTGGGGGTGCAGGGTGTCGGACCCTGGCCGATCAGACATCCTACAGATAGGCCATCAATATAAAAGTAGTGGACAACCTCTTTAATGAAAGATGCAGGATGCTCTAGCAGCACAGAGTATTTCAGTCATCTGCCTCCCATTCAAATGAGCAGGAGGTGGATGTGCAGTCCCAGAAGACTGAGCATTTTCGGCTGCCTGCTGCCACCTTCGGCAGCCGGACAGACGATCAGTGGGGGTGCGGGGTGTCGGACCCCAGCCAGTCAGTCATTGATGACCTGTCCTAAGGATAGGCCATCAATTTAAATCCATTAGAGAACCCCTTTAAGGCTGGTTTGACACATCTGTGTTTTGTTGTATGTACATGGATCACCGCAGGTCTCCTGGCACGTTCTAGACAGCGTCATTTAAAGGGAACCTGTCGCCAGTTTTTTGACTATTAAACCAAAAGTCTCCCCTTCCGCAGCTCCTGGGCTGCATTCTATGAAGGTGCACCTTGTTGCTGCCCCCCCTTGCAGACCCCAAAAAGAACGTTATAAAATCCAACAGTGTTGAATGCTAATGACCTGTGTTGGCCAGATGGACGGGTTCTATTTCGGCTCCTGTCCCTCCTTGTCGCCTTGTTCGCCGTCCTCCTGTTATGATTGACAAGGATGGCGCCGCCGTCTTCATCCCACGCTGTTGTTCAAGTCTTGCGCAGGCGCAGTTCTCTCTGCCCCTATCGTGGGCCGAGCATAAAAAGTTACCTCGCGTGCGCTGGTGATGTATCTGCGCAGGCGCGAGATCATGGTCGGCAGCGTCATCCTCATACCCGACCATGATCTCGCGCCTGCGCAGATACATCACCGGCGCACGCGAGGTAAACTGTTTTTATGCTCGGCCAGCGATAGGGGCAGAGAGAACTGCGCCTGCGCGAGACTTGGCCAGCAGCGCGGGATGATGACGGCGGCGCCATCCTTGTCAATCATGACAGGACGCCGCCGAACAAGGCGACAAGGAGGGACAGGAGCCGAAATAGAACCTGTCCATGTGGCCAACACAAGTCATTCGCATACAACACTGTGGGATTTTATAAAGTTCTTTTTGGGGTCTGCAACAAGGTGCACCTTCATAGAAAGCAGCCCAGGAGCTGCAGAAGGTGACACTTTTGGTTTAATAGTCAAAAAACTGGTGACAGGTTCCCTTTAATGTCTATGGGCTGCTGAGTTTGGGCCAGATGGCCCGCAGTTGTTTTGTGCATCGCCGTCCATACTTGGACCACCAACATGGATGTGTGAATCCGGCCCTAGCACTTTGCTTCTTCCCGTACTCACTATCTTACCTGTAAAATATGACAGCGCCATCGTCGGAGATGTACAGCGGCCAGGCATTCAGGGTCGACACCTTCGGGTTCCAGTCTAGCTCCTGGTGTATCTCCAGAACGGATATGTCACATGGAAATGTCCCCGGCCCTGAGGAAGGTTAATGCCCAATATTACTACATATGAAGTGCTTTTTGGGATGGTTATTTCAGCCCCTCTGTGGCCCCAGCACGGCGGCTCTGGGTCTAGGACGGCAGCATCACTTACTTTTGCAAATTCTAAATTCTCCAGTGTTATTTCACTGAGCTCACAGATCTGGAACGGGAAAAAAACAAGAACGGTCACTTTCCCATCATCTATTGGCAGATAACAGAAGTCCACCCGGCCACAACCAACTCCACCTACCTTCTCCTTCAGCTCCATCACACTGTTGGTCTCCAGCACGATCTCCTGGAAGGGCTCCAGCTTGAGCTGCGATGGCTGCCACCTCTTGGTGAGGAGCGAAAGCTGAGACATGGACTTCATCTTCTCACACTCTGCGGAGACAATGAGAGCGGGTGAGGAGGTGCAGACGGGGACCGTGGTGCGTAACGACCGACGCATATCTATGGCCAATGTGGTCATTAGTCACCGTATGAGCCTATTAACTTAATAGCCAAGTTCTGCTTTTACCTTATACCGGGGCTACACAACTAGAGGACAATAGTCCAAATCCGGCCCGGAGACATTAGCGGTCTGGACTGACGTGCGTCTGGGAACAGAAGCATTTATATATTATGTCCGGTCTGGGGTCTAAATTAGTATTAGAGGCTACTCCGGCGGGTAATGATTTTTAGCCCTCTGGTCTGGGATCTGTAGGACCTAGTTATCTACTCTGGGGTCTGAAATCATGTTAGTAGTCTGGTCCG